>NW_015164688.1:836987-856548 GCF_001447785.1 Gekko japonicus
ATGATGATGATGATGATGATGATGATGATGATGATGATGATGATGATGATGATGATGATGATGATGATGATTGGCACCTGAGGCTGTAGTAAGAAGGAGAAATGGGTAAGGTTGAGAAAATAAGAACTGGCTGGATCCAACTCTAGGCCTTGCCAAGCATGCACAGAGGGTCAATAAAGGATAACAACCTCCAGGTGGGACCTCGGGATCCCCTGGAATTACAGCTCATCTCCAGATTACAGAAATCAGCTCCTATGGAGAAAATGGATGCTTTGGAGTGTGGAATCTATGGCATTGTACCCCACTAAGATCCCTATCGTCCCCATGCTCAATCTCCAGGAGTTTCCCAACCTGGGTCTGGCAACCATACTCCCCCTTCCATCCCTTGCTGGTGTCTAGGGAGGATCTGGCAATCCTAGATGAATAATGATGATGAGGGTTAATAATGGCATCAGCTCACACAATATTCCAGAGGTTGCCAAAGTATACTTATTAATTTATTAAAATATTATATCCTGACTTTCTTCCATACAGGGAGGCCCAAAGAGGTTAAGGTATGCCAAAGTCTAACAGAGTCTAAGAATATCCACTGGCTATATTAGGCCTTGCGGTGCAAGCAACGAGGGTTCTTGAATAACATATAGCAGGGGTGTCAAACATAAGGCCCAGGGGCCGGAACTGGCCCGTCCAGGGTTCTTATGTGGTCCATGAGCAACTGATGCAAGGGAGTGAGTGCTGGGGGGGGAGGGGGGGAGCCACTCCATTGTGGCCTCAGCATGGCAGACCAACCTCATCTGCAGCCGTCAAGCATTGCGGGAGCATCTGCCCCACACTACATTGCTGCCTCTCCAGTCTGCCTATATGGGTTTTCCTCTGTACCCACTCCCAGACCATGGGACCCTGTGGTGAGGATACATCAACTCAGAACTTACCAGCTGCTGCCCTTTATACAGTTTCTATTTCTGGTACCTGACATGTTTTATGGCACACATGGCTCGGCCCGACAAATTGACATTTATGAAAGATCCGGCCCTCATAACAAATGAGTTTGACACCTCTGACATAAAGTATTAAAGATTAATTACTCCAACAGCCTGCACAATGTGTTCTAATCATAGCTAAGATGTCTTTAGGTGTCAGCCAAACTGATAAGCATAGATCAGTCCTCAGTCACTGCCTTGCAAGGTCATTTTGGACCTCTCTACACTACAAGCCTATATTGGTTTTATACCACTTTGTCATGGTTTCTCTCTCAAGAATCCTGATAATTGTAATGTGATGGAGCACTAAGAACTATGTGTTAAGAGTACTATGAAATGATAATTCCCAAGTTTCTGTGGGAAGAGAAAATGACTGTTTAATTAAAGTCTGTGAATGTATGGTCCATCTTTTCTAGGTTCTGTTTAGAAAAAGACTTTTTTCCATCACACTTGCTGTTATATTCCAGATGTAGTCTTGGAGAAACAACTGTTCCTATTTCTTTCATTGGTTAAAAATGGACAATCATGGGTAGGCTTAAACCATGGAAAAGATGCCCTTATGAACAGTCTGTTCAAATATCTGTGTTGTACAGGTGCTGTTTTCTGAAATGAAGGCAGGATCAAAAACACTTGGTGTTTTACAAACTATGCATTTTTTTTAAAAAAAGAACTATTCCAACTATAATTAGATACGTTGATGTTACGATCACTCCTATGAAGATTTAAGACACAGTGCCTGGGGTCAATCAGCTAGTAATGGGAGGAAAGAGATAATTAAAACGCTCATATCTATGCAGTAAGGGTGTCCCCAGATTGCTGGAGAATATTCTGTTCCCATACGTTTATTCATTTGTATCATTTTCAACATGTATTGAAGCAAAGAGTTTTCCAAGTAATATTTTATGCTGGCCAGCTTAATATGCAGTCTAAAATGGCTGTTGACCTTTTAAGGAAAAGTCAATGAATGTTGCATTGTATCAATGCAAAGAACTATTGTTGCAGTATCTCTTTAAGAGGTGTATAGGAAATAGCTCTTGCTTTCTCTTTCTGGACTCTATATCATTTGTTGATCATACAAGCCTGCTTTTAAAAATCTGTTCTTTGTTAACTTATTATGAGTCTTCTGATAACATTAAAATACTTACAAGAAAATGTAATGATCAGGTTCTAAACTAATTTACTGAATTATAAGGCTGCAACCATCTAAGCAGTCCCAATATAATTTGTATTACTGAGTATTTATAAGGCATTTTACAAAAGTTAATAATAATTTTATCCATTGATAATATAATTTAGTGTCAGAATTTTAAAAACTGTTGTCAGAGGTTAGCTGATGGGAATACATCTCACCTCTTTGAAAACAGCTACCTTGGCTACCGGTCTATTTCCAGGTTCAATTCAAGGTGGTTAGGCAGGTGACTACTAGTGACAGGGTCTTCTCAGTGGTGATCTCAGGCTGTAGTTCCCTAGACACATTCACTTGATGCCTATGCTGTGTCCATTTCAGCAGAAAGTTGAACTCCTTTATTTGAACCAGCTTTGAAATGAGGTAACTTGAAGACTGACCTGCACCTGCTTTACATTTCACATTTCATTGTCTATGTATTATGTATTTTAAACATTTATAGTCTGCTCTCAACCATCATGCAGAGAACACAAGAACAAAACTTGTCATTGGCCATAAAATTAGTGCGGCAAAGCTAAAATAAAAATCCGTTTCTGCGGGGAGTCTCAGAACCCACCAGAAAAACTGACCAAATACAATCAGCCAATGACTGAACAAATACAAATGATTTTACCTGGTGGTGGAAAGTGCCATCAAGTCACAGGTTACTTATGGGGACCCCGTGGGTGGTTGTTGTTTCAAGGCAAGAGACATTCAGAGGTGGTTTGCCATTGCCCGCCTCTGTGCAGCAACCCTGGTACTCCTTGGTGCTCTCACATCCAAATGCTGACCAGGGCTGACCCCACTTAGCTTTCCAAGAGCTGATGAGACCAAGCTAGCCTGAGACATCCAGGTCAGGGCTAGTGCCTCATTTTACCCGGTGCCTCATCAGAAATCAGATGGCAAATGAATGGCTGAAGAGAAGACCTTCGGAAGATGAGGAAGTACTATGGATAGAGATATACTTTCTGGTAGACACCCCTCTCAATTCAGAAGCTGAGGGCAATCACGGATGAGAACACACTGGCAGATTACCTGAGTTGACAGGCAGGCAGGCAGGCATATATTGGAACAAGTGAGCCTTTAGGCACCCTGGTCCCAGACCGATTAAAGATAATAACCAGCACTTTGCATTGTGCCCAGAAATGAACAAGCGCTCAGGGAAGTCCTTTTTGCATCAGAGAGATAAGATCCTGTTAATTTGTGCCTGTTAGTAGTAACCTTGCTGCTGGAGCAGGATTTGTGAATAAGCTAAGTAAACTATGGTTTAGGGCTTCAGATTAAGAGGCACCTCTAACTGCAAAAAGTTACGAAAATTACCAAATAACAATTTTAAGTAATGACACAATGTCTCAAGCCCCACATAGTTTCAGACCTCTACATCTTTTAATCTTGCTCTGCTTGCTGCTGTTTTTGTCATCTAGCTGTTTGATATGTTATATATTGTGCTGTAATTTAATTATATGTATGGTAGGCTGGTAGGCTGCACCTTGTAGACCGCTGTATGGAAAGTCAGGATGCAAATATTATAAATAAACAAATATGGAGAAGAGGAAGACTTTGGTGAGTGCCAAAAACCCTGCATCCAGGCTCTTGAATGAACTGCTTGGCTCACTCTTTGTTTTGCCAGGGCCCTTCATTTTAGGCAGCCATTATTAAACGGAATTTATTCCTCGTGGCTGTATTTCAAATGGCAGGAGGAAACAGGTTTTAGCCCTTTAATGTAAAAGTTTATGACATACAGTTATAAAAAGCAACTGGACTCCTGGCAATTTGCCAAAGCGACATACACTTTCTTACAACCCGGATATCTTGAACGTAAAGCATTTCAACTTCTACCTGTAGCAATTTAGCTTGTACAGCACCAGGTTTACTGTCTTTTTTATTATTACAAAGACGTATAAAACTGTGCAGGCAGAGCTCTGGGAGCTGATGTTTAACAATATGCCTGGATTAAAATGAAAGTATCAGCTGGCAGAACTCATTAGCATTTATAAGGATGGCTACACAGATTCTCTTCTCCATGCTTCAGCATACAGGGTGGCAGCAAACCATGACACTCATTAGGTTTGAGTCTTTCTGAACAGCTTGGATCAGCCTCTCAAGTAAAAAGAGAACAGAGTCAGAAGTGAGAATGGGGGAGACTATGTAGAATAAGTAATCAGTACTAGTGCAACTGCTGCACAACTGTGGGAATAGAGGAATTCTCCAAGCTTACTACAATAAAAGCTTTGCTATCCAGCACTTGAATACTCATAAACCTTGGTTAACTGGCGTAGCCCCGAGGGCAAGCGCCTACCTCCCCAGCCCCCATATTCCTGTGTCTTTGCTCCACTCTTGCTTCTCCAATCAGCCAGCTTGATACCTCTAGCTCCTGGGCTTCTGACAGCTGGCAATGCCAGTTGTCATCATTCTCAGGTGCCTCCTTCCTCCTCAGCCAGCCTTGAGCTACTGGGACCCAGCTCTTTCAGAGGGCTCCCAGTCATCTGGTCTGTTTGTGTGCCTGTCATGTAGGATTCCTCTTGGGGGCTTGACCTGGGAAAAGGGTCACACCAGGCGGGGGAATGGTTACCACAGTTTCCTGTGGGAAGGAGGCAGGGCAGAGCAATAAAGTAAATACTGGTAGTGGAAAGTACCATCCAGTCACAGCCAACTTATGGCAACCCCATAGGGATTTCGAGGCAAAAGATGTTCAGAGGTGGTTTGCCATTGCTTGCCTCTTCGTAGTGACCCTGGACTTCCTTAGTGGTCTCTCATCCAAGTATTAACCAGGGTCAACTCTTGGTTTCTGAGATTGGACAAGATTGGGCCAACCTGAGCCACCCAGGTCAGAGCAAGGTGAATATTACACATTTTATTAATTTGGGAGCCCCCATTCCCCAAGAATGCTGGATAACAAAGCTTGTCTGAAACAAACAGCTGTGCTATTTTCCAAGGGAAGCCATTTTCTTTGTACTCAAGACATGTGTCGACTTTCTACCCCGCCCTCCCAGCCCAGGCCGGCTCAGGGATAACTATCAGATCATCTACCTATATAACGGCTCAAAAGCATAAATTGCTACAGCGGGGAGGGCGGGGTATAAATTTGATAAATAAATGAATAAATAAATACATTTGCACCTTTATGTACGAAGCTCTTTCACCTACTGCTAAACTTGTTCTGGGGTTCGGCATGTCCACATAGTCACATCCTTAACTGTAGACAACCAAATGCTAAAGAACATCCAACATTCCATTATTTTTTGCCCTGTAGAAGCCAACTGTGTTCCTTCTACTATAGATTTTCAAAAGTCATAACAGCTTGGAAATTGTCATAATAGGTTAAATGTTCTTATAAATTTGCCTTCATGAACAGCACCTACAGGCAATGTTCCCTCTAAGGTGCGCAGTCTCGTGAACAGAAATTTTACCCTGTGAGCCAAAAGTGGTGCTAGGTTTAAAACTGTGAGCAGGCCGACATTTTAAAAAAATTATTTCAGTGTACAAACATACAAAACATACAGACATAGCATATATACTATTATCATTTGTATTACAAGCCATATATTTATATTAAACTTATTTATATTTATATGGAACATACTATATGACTCTTTCAAACTATATTTTAGAAATGATTTATACATCATAACCATGAACAGTATCAAGTTAGCTAAGTCATCCTAGCCTTATGCCTTAGCCTTATCTCCCCCCCTCTTCTAATAATAAAGCAAAACATACACACCCTCTGCCTGCCAACTCCAGAGTGATCAGCCATGGTATTTTATTGTAATTAAAAGCCAACACTGAGAATGCTATTTGAAAATCATTAGCCAACTCTGTTCAAATTGGGAAAATGCCCTCTTCACAGTGAGATTGCTGCATTATCGAGAAAGAGAGAACACAAAGACTTCCGGTTTTGGTGGGCTGATGGTGGCCATCTCCCCAGGGCGCTCCTGGGGGACGATCCGTGGACCAGCACACTGAGAGGGGGTGCAAATGTACGCATCCCTCTGGGACTTGTGCGGTGAGTCCTTTGTCATGGGGCGCTGAGGGTTGCCCCTCTGCAGGCACGCTGCCGGCAGATTGAGGCTTCCCTTTGCCCCGAAGGTCTCAGCGCTGCGTTCCCGGACAGGACTAAGCCACACACACCCGGACAAGCGCTTAGAGGTTCAGCGTCAAAATTCTTACCTGGCAAGATCCGAGTGATCAGACGTCGAAGAGTGAGTCTGTTAAAGTGAGAACACCAGAAAATGAGCGAGTCCCTGTTTATTAAAGCAAGGGGGAGGGGGGACTCTCCCCCGGAAAGAGATAAGCGAAAAAAGAAAAGTCACTGCAGTGGGGATGGAGTTTTAAATGGTAATAGACTGTAGTAGAGAGACCTCAGGAGTTAAACAAGCATTTGGGCAAACTTTCAGGACTTTGGGAAATTTTGAATAAGTAAACATGCTTAAAAATGGCGATCGGCGAGGCAGAAGAAGCAACAAGTGAGACCAGGCTTCCTTCAGGAAGTTGAAAGCAACTGGCCAATGTGACCAAAACAACCATAGACTCTTTCAAACTGCAAGTTAAGTTTTCACCCTCTGCTGGCAAAAACGAGTTACTACACAAGAACTGTACTATACTTCGGCTGCTATTTTCAAGGGACTGTGTTCACATTGGAGAAGCGACTAGCCTTGGATCAAAGGGACTTCTAATATTAAAGAGGAGAGTCTAATAGTAAGACTAAGTGGCGGGGCCTGTATATAGACAAATAAGCGAAGCTGCAAGCGATGGGTATGCCATGGACATACTCGAAAAAGTCTAACGGGCAAAAGGGTGGATAGACTCTCTACAAGTTTGGCTTTTAAAAGCAACAAATGGAATGATCCCCAAGATTGAAGGCACGATTTAAGTGGATTACAGTCCTTGAAAAAGAAAAAGGGACTTTGTTCTGAGATGACCAGTTCCAGTTCTAGCAAGATAACGCCGCAGGGAAAATGTTTAGGAAGAATGAAGATAACAGCGTGGGAAGAGAAACTGACTGTGCTATACTCACTGAGGGAAATATGACTATTAATTTGCTGTAAATGAAGGAGGGAAAAATAATTGTAAAATGAGATTCCAATGTCTGAAATTCATTTTTAAGTGAATTAGCGATTCTCCTGTAATGCTCTCTATATAGTCAGACTTGATGGTTTGGTAACATAATTGATGACAATGACTGACCACTCTCAATATCAAGAAAAGCAACTTTTAAATTGTTAAGCTAATATTTTATAAGCAATGTATGACCTCCAACTCTTGGGTTTTTAGTGGGTTTTCTTTTCTTTCTCCTATAGTATTAGATCCCCTCCCTAATTTCGTTGTAGTTTTTAGAAAATGCAAATTAAAAAAAATCCCCTACGGGGGGCCCCCAAAAAAACGAGAGAACATGAAAATGCATTCTGTGGCAAGGTACCAACAAAGCTCACTGGCAGCTAAATACCGGTGGCAAAAGGAATAGCATACAAGGAAAGCATATAGGTCTGGAGAAGGAGATTTGAACTGAGAATCCTGGAATTTACAGAGCTATTCTGAACTGAAATTGTGCAGGAGCATTTATAGCAGATTGAAAAAAAACACAGGAAAATATAAGGTGCATTGCTGCTTTTTCCTAAAGCTTGACTTGGAGGAGGGAGAAACTTGCCCATGGCCTGCGGTTCTGCACGGATCCCAGCCTCGGTGCTCCAGCCAGGGCCAGGGCCAGGTTTTTTTGTTTACTAGGTAAGGCTACCTGAGAGCCAGTTTGGTGTAGTGGTTAAGTAAAAGGTAAAGCTAAAGGTTCCCTTGCTCGAAAGCCAGTCGAGTCCGACTCTAGGGTTGCGGTGCTCATCTCCGTTTCAAAGCGGAAGAGCCAGCGCTGTCCAAAGACGTTTCTGTGGTCATGTGGCCGGCATGACTAAACACCAAGGCGCACGGAACGCTGTTACCTTCCCACCGAAGTGGTACCTATTTATCTACTTGCAATTTCTTGCTTTCGAACTGCTAGGTTGGCAGGAGCTGGAACTAGAGATGGGAGCTCACTCCGTCATGTGGCAACCCGGGTCTCGAACTGCTGAACTACTGACCTTACACAGCCTGCAGTTCAGCGTCTTAACCACTTGAGCCACCGCAGTTCCTAGTGGTTAAGTGCATGGACTCTAATCTGGGAGAACCGGGTTTGATTCCCCACTCCTCCACTTGCACCTGCCTGGATGACCTTGGGCAAGCCATAGTTCTGATAAGAGCTGTTCTTGAGAAACAGTAGGTCTGTCAAGAGCTCTCTCAGCCCCACCTACCTCACAGGGTGTCTGTTGTGGGGAGAGTTTGTAAGCCGCTCTGAGGCACCTTTGGGTAGTGAAGGGCGGGATATAAATCCAATCTCTTCTTCCTCTTCTTCTACCTTCTGGCACCACCGCCCCCGTGCACCCAAAAATTTTCAAACTAGGAGGAATGAAAAACACAAAATTTGAAATTGCTAATTTCTTTTTTTTTTTAAATTGTGAGAACAAGTAATACAATCTCTGATTTTACCCACCTCACTGGTGTGTGCTTCTAAACCCTGACCTTCTAAGCCAGTTTGGTGCAGTGGTTAAGAGTGGTGGACTCTAATCTGAGAACTGGGTTTAATTCCCCACTCCTCCATATGCATCCAGCTGGGTGGCCTTGGGCCAGTCACAGCTCTGTCAAAGCAGTTCTCTCAGAGGCCTCTCAGTCCCACAGGGTGTCTGTTGTGGGGAGAGGAAGGAAAGGAGATTGTAAGCTGCTCTGAGTCTCCAAGTCTGAATAAAGAAGATGTGTAATACTTGGAGGTTGGATGGCTTGGCCCTAACTTAAGCATTGGAGAGGCTGTAGAACTGGGCTTGTTCCTGGGCCATTTAGACTTTCCAGTCAGACTGCTTCTCTTATACACAGAGAAGTCACCCACAGGCATAGACAGAAGGTTTTTGTGTGTGTGTGAGAAACAGCCAGAACTGTCAGGAGGCCCTCTTCTGTGGGAGTTCTTCCCACAGAGAGAAAATGTCTGCATAACCCCCTCCCAGTTAGGGATGCCACCCTCCAGATGGGACCTGGGGACCTCTTGGAATTACACCTCATCTTGACTACAGAGATCCCCCTGGAGAAAATGAATGCTTTGGAGAGGGGACTCTATGGCATTGTGCCCCCCTCAGGTCCCTGTCCATCCCAGGCTCCATCCCCAAATCTCCAGGAGTTTCCCAACCTGAAGTTGGCAACCCTACTCCCCCATCCCCTTCCGGTGGCCAGGGGGGACCTGGCAATCCTATGCCCAGTACTACACGGGACAGAGCAGTGAGAAGACCAAGCCAGTTTGTGAATGGGTTATTGCATTGTTTTCCTGGTGCCCTGTCGCTTTAAATATAGAAATTAACCCAGACCTGCACTCACCTTTAAAATAAAGCCAGGCAACCCACCCAGGCTCCAGCACAGCCAGGGAACAAAGCGGGTAGCCACCAGGATCCCGGCTTCTTCTGTGCGCTCAACCGCCAGTGCCAAGAGCCGCCAAGGGGCTTCTTGCTGCTGTGGCAGCGAGGGCACCCCACCGGAGCCAGCACCGCACTAAAGGGACGCAGGAGGGTGGAGAGAGGAGAAGAGGCAAGCCAGGTAGCGGAGGGATGGGAGCTGCCCATGGGCAAGCGGCAGCGCTTCACTGAGGAAGGAGAACGAGAGCAGCATGAGGGGGCTCTCTGTGTGGCGGTGCATCTCTTCCTGCCCAGGCAAGAGCGGGAGAGGGAGGGATGGACGTGCAGGTGCCCCATGCTCTCCCCTGCTTCTCCTCATCGCCTTTTGCTCGCCTGCCTGCAGCACTGCAAAAATGCACCTTGGCCATTGGGAAGGGAATCTCCCGCCCCTGCGCTGTGAAAAAAATTGCTGCACTGATTGGGGGAAATGGGTGCACCAGCGCAGCCTGGCACAGCTAAAAGGGAACCTAGCTTACAGGTTAAACATTCTTTGACCATCATGCCCTCAGATGAAGGTGGTTGTGAAAAATTTAAGAAGTTGTCCCCAAAACTGTGCTAACTGGTATAAAGGTGAATTTTTGCGTGCCTTCATCTAGAACAACACTTGCAAAGAAATGCCAAGCAAAATCTAAATCTAAAATGGCTAATGCAGGCCCAGCCCCTTGGTTTTCTTGGGAAAAAAAATAGATTCTATTTCTGAGAGGATCTCTCCTTTAGTATGTTCACTAACAGTGCTGTTGTAAGCAGAGTTGCATCCTTCTGAGGTGAGCACAGTCAATAGGCTTAGAACAGTGTTGCCTAGGAAGGTACTGTAGGGTTTGCTTGAAATACTTAAGGGTATCATGTTGGAGTTGCACCACTGCAGGGTAGCCATGCTAGGGTTGCCAAATGGGGCCGGGGGGCGGGGAATCCCCCGCTTTGGAGGCCCGATTTCCGCCACGGTGGAATCGGGCCCTGGGGGGAATCCCGCCCCCGAGCTGCGTCACCAGAGGTGACGCAGCCACGTTGCTGACATTGGGGGCGTGGCTGAGCTCGTCGGGGGGGAACCATATGGTTTTCCCCCCCGACGAGCTCGGCCACGCCCCCAATGTCAGCAACGTCGCATGTCACTTCCGGTGATGTGTTGCCGGCGCACGCACGCTTTGCGCGCGCACATCCCTAAAGAAGTCCCGGACCATGGCACGGCTCCCCCGCTCCGAGGGGTGAGTCGACTTGGCAACCCTAAGCCATGCTGTGTCAGCGACAAGAACCAGTTATAAACTTTTGGAAAGGAGGTAGAAGCTCAGCACTGTAATCAAAACATTCTTTATCTGCAAGCTCTGTGGTTTAAAGCAAGGCCACTCCTTCAGAGCACAGAATTTATCAATGGTACTGGACCGTCAGTCATTAACAAGGAACGTGCAGTTTTCCAGAGTACACACTGTATGTTTCTCAAGAGCTGAAACCTCGTGCCTTCCCTTAACACTTCAGGACATTTCTCAGCACATGTTGGTGATTTTTCAGGGCAATCTGGTACAAGAGTACACAATGTATCGATTTGCTTTTCTGCTGTTTGCATCTTAGGACATAGACAATGTCCTAGACAAGGGAGGGAGGGCTATTTGAGGACTGTTTGAGGACTGAGTTTTTAAAAGATTATAACTTGGCTTAAACTGCTGCAGTGCAAATGGGCACTTGGGTCCTGCATCAAAACACTTTCTTATGCCAGGAAATCCTGATTCCCACTGTTATTAGAAGAAATGGTTGCCGGTGCTAGTCTTTACACTGTGGAACCCTGGAACTCATTCTTTATACAGCCATGGACTCATGGGATGGCCTTGGGTATGTCTCACTTCCCCATTTGTAAAACTGAAGTATTACTGATTTATCTTACGACATTGTTGTGAATTCAACCACAATAAGGATAGGAAAATATGCCAAATGTGCTGCAGACATGATAAATAATGACAATTTACTGTAGACCAGAGGAAAAAGCAGTTTGCTGTGTGAAGTGAAGTTGCCTCACAATAGCATGGGAAAGTACTTTATTCTTTAGAAAAGAAATCATCCCAATTATATTTGTTTCCAAGGAACAAATCAGCTGTGAAATCAACTCTGAAAATAGGATGCTAAGAGGCCCTAAAATGAAGAGTCCCAATGCAGTTTCATCATCAGAATATTTTCATGTAATGCATTTGACCCTAATTTGTGTGTCTTTTTTCTCCATCCCATCTTCACTTTGCTTCCTTATTTTCTTGGATTTTATAAGACCATGAGAATTGTTTTGTTGGATCAGATGAAGGTCCATCACATTGAACAATTACTTCACCAGCAACAAGGTCTGGTGTTCATGAATCGGTCTCATAATTTGGCATTTATTTTACTTACCAGCACAATAACTTGTAGCATTTCTTTGTGTGTTGCATTAAGAAATTCTTTCTTACACAGCACGCCAGTCCATTTCATAGGATGACCCCGAGAACTGGGAAGAATTCCTACATTGTTCATAATTTCATAAATCACTATCTTGTCACCCTTAACAGAAATGTGACACATGGACACATTACAGAAATGAACTATGACAAGCACATTATAGAAATGAACTTTGGCATATCTTTATGTTACATATATTGAAATCAGACACAAATGCAACAGTGGTACTGTCACAATTGTGATATATTTTTGCTCTGTATACAGCTTTCTTCCAGAATGAGAAGGGATGAAAGATCTGAATGAATGCAAGACACAACTTACATTTCTATGTATGTTTGCTGCTATTTATTTGGTGAAGATGGAAGAAAAAACAAGATTGTAAAACAACATAGGATTTCACCACTTGGGCACAAGAATTTGCAGGCACGGAGCTAAAAATAATACAAGCATGCAGACTATGCCATGTGCTTTCCTTCAAGGCATTCAGGATGACGTTGAAGAATTTAAGGCCAGTACCGATTGCTTATAATTGGATATTAATCATCAGAGTGTCTAGGTGCTGCTAAGGTAACGAAACCTTGAGCATGTGCTTCATGATTGATGGTTATTAATAATGGTCTCCACATTGTTTTAGAAAGGCATCATTTGGTTATACAAAGGGAGTGGAGCTTTAAATCTGTAGCTGAAAGGGACAAATAGGATCCTTAAAGGTTAAAGAATGCAATCATTTGCTCAAACTCTTGAAGCTTAATACCTTTGGCTATTCAAGACGCTAATTAAAACCCAGCTGGAACAAAGTCAATAGACTGTATTTCAAAGGAAAACACATCACAATGAAATGTGTAACTTGTGATGATTGGAGCAGTCCATATTAGACTGAACTTTCTGCCGTTTAAGGGCAACAGTTTTAAAGGAAAATCTGCAGATTTTTGTGTGTAACAATGCTGTTGAGCACAGTGCAGTGATTACAGACCACTGGCACAAGTCTTTCTACATGGACATCGTCCTGCTCAAGTCCCTCCCCGCAAATTGCTTTGAATTCCACCATGGTGGAAATGGAAAATTAAAAGGGTCATTTCCCCCTTATTGTGTCCTAAATATCTGATGAAACTGACAAACAGGAAGGAGGGTAAAGTGGAGGAACATCATTGCTACCAACCACTACACTGAAGTTGTGTCCCGTCCCCCGTCCCCTCTTCCTGCCTCCAGGTATATATTTGAGTGTGGCCAGAGGCACAAAGGCAGGGAAAGCATTAGAGGGCTGTTGGCCCTGGGCTCTTAGACCATTGCTCATGTTCTTGAATAAGCTGGACCACTGGATTCAAGACTGGTCCAGGCTATAGTTGGTTGCTTTCTGTTCATTTTATTTAAATTGTATGGCTTTTTTCTTCTTGCATTTTCATTGTATTTAATGCTGTAAGCTGCTTTGGATCCATTCTGGAAGAAAAGGGATGGATAAGTAAGTAAAAATGACTGCTCCCTGACATACTCAGCTGTAATGCACCTCCCTTGACACTTACGTGGGCACATGCTGTGCAAGTTTGCTCTTTCTTTTTGTAGCATCAAGCCTCCTAGAAAATGGTCTTTGGGGTTAACTATTTCAAATGGCCATCTAAGATGAAAAAAAAAACAACAACCCAGTACGGATAGTGATTTCTGGGAAGAGTTGAACATCACCTTGCAATGACTCAACACAGCTTATGATCCATTCAGCACCTGATCCTTCTAATATAAAGATAGTGAACATCCGCAAAGGGACAGTAATTCAAAGGTAGAATGTTTGCACTGAGCGTATGCCCAAACCCTGGCATCTCCAGTGCTGCCTGTCAGGGCTAGACATTGCTAGACTGACCAGGTCTGACTCAGCATAAGGCAGCTCCCTATATCTTTACTTTTGTGTTGACAAATAGCCTTCACGTTGAAGATATACTATCTGATGTAAGTTCAAATTTAGAGGTAACAATACTTCATAGCTGCTGTTCCGAATTTGTACTCTGCATTGTTGACATAACTTCAATATTAGCACACCATGATGTATAGCTGTATTGCTTGAATAAAGATTCAGGCAAGCCTGTGGTGATGTTCAATACAATAAAAACTGGCTTAAACAGATAAAAGGTAGTGTGCCACAATTCATTGGCTTGGAAACTGCAGTGCTAAGATTAAAAAATGCTTAAAAATATAATAATATGCTTTTTAAAAACCCTCATGAATCTGGCTATAATATCTAATATTTGTATCAAGCACACAAGTATTCAAAGTGTTTCACATACATCATGCTGCTGCAGCTACTGCCCTGTTCGCAAGTTACAGTGAATACACATGCAATCCGTGTAAGGTATACACTTAATTTTTCTGTATTCATGCATTTATTAATTTGCATAAATTCAGTGCATGTATAATAGCTGAACATGTGATCGAAACCACACATTCATCCAGGTACTGATGCCTAGTTTCATTTGTAAAGCAAATACTCTTGGCCCTTTCATACAATCAGATGTATGCATGTATGCACAGGATATATGAGTATCTACTGTTAGTCCACTGTGGGCAGGGCTAAAAACAACCTAGTAGTTAAAGTGGTGATCTGCAATGCGGTGCCCATGGTAACCATGGCACCTGCCAATGTACTTCCTGGCACCCTTGGGCTGCCACTTACTGCTGTTGGGGGATCACCTGCCAGCTGCCCCCCACCTGCGCCACTGCTCAATGGAGTGGTGGGAGGGGGATGAGCAAACCCCCCCAAAGGAGCGGGTTGCATTGACATCACATGTCCTTTTATGGATCAAAAACTGGCTAATTAATAGAAAACAGAGAGTGAGTATAAATGGGCAATTCTCTCAGTGGAGGGTGGTAAGCAGTGGGGTACCGCAGGGATCAGTACTTGGTCCACTGCTTTTTAACTTGTTCATTAATGATTTGGAGTTGGTAGTAAGCAGTGAAGTGGCTAAATTTGCAGATGATATGAAGTTGTTCAGGGTGGTGAAAACCAGTGAGGATTGTGAGGCACCCCAAAGGGATCTGTCAAGGATGGGCAAATGGGCATCAACATGGCAAATTGGGTTCAATATGGCCAAGTGCAAGGTGATGCACATTGGAGCCAAAAATCCTAAATATAAATACACATTGATGGGGTCTGAACTGGCAGAGACTGATCAAGAGAGAGATCTTGGAGTTGTAGTAGATAACTCACTGAAAATGTCGAGACAGTGTGCGACTGCAATAAAATTGCCAATGCTATGCTGGGGATTATTAGGAAGGGTATTGAAAACAGATCAGCCAATATCATAATGCCCCTGTATAAATCAATGGTGCGACCTCATTTGGAATACTGTGTGCAGTTCTGATCACCACACCTCAAAAAGGATATTATAGCTTTGGAAAAAGTGCAGAAAAGGGCAACTCAAATGATAAAAGGGTTGGAACACTTTCCCTATGAGGAAAGGTTAAAGCGCTTAGGGCTCTTTAGCTTGGAGAAACGACGACTGAGGGGTGACATGATGGAGGTTTACAAGATTATGCATGGGATAGAGCAGGTAGAGAAAGAGGTACTTTTCTCCCTTTCTCACAATACAAGAACTCGTGGGCACTCAATGAAATTGCTGAGCGGTTGGGTTAGAGCAGATAAAAGGAAGTACTTCTTCACCCAAAGAGTGATTAACACATGGAATTCACTGCCACAGGAAGTGATGGCGGCTACAAGCATGGACGGCTTCAAAAGGGAATTAGATAAGCATATGGAGCAGAGGTCCATCAGTGGCTATTAGCCACAAGGTATAGATAGGGGCTCTGGGGCAAGTGATGCTCTGTCTTCTTGGTGCTTAGGGGGGGTCAACAGTGGGAGGGCTTCTAATGTCCTGGCCCCATGGGTGGACCTCCTGATGGCACTGGTATTTCTGGCCACTGTGTGACACAGAGTGTTGGACTGGATGGGCCTTTGGCCTGATCCAACATTGGCGTCTCTTATGTTCTTATGGGCAAAGACTCAGATTTGAAATTGCCATGTCAAGCAATGCTTTAGGAATCCCCCAAAGCTCTATGGTTTTACCACAGAGCTTTATGGGATAATTAGAGCATCACTAGGTCATTGCCTGGAAGTGATGTTGACACATCAGATAATGTGATGCTCACTGGAGTTCCTGGAGTTTCTGGAAAAGGCCTGGTAACTCTATGGTTACCCACTTGTTCCTTCTGAATAGCTTCTGTTCGCCAAAGGAAACAGCCAGTCCTGGCTTTCCTCTGCTTCACTAGAATAGATAGTGCTTCAGAAGAACCCAGGTGGCAACACCTTTGTGTCTACAAGGAAACAGCAGACTGCAGCAGCCATTTTTTGGTTGGTCCCATCCTCCGTGGCAACCATTTTAGTATGGTGCCCACTACCTGTTCTCAAAATTTCAGAAGTGCCCGCAGATTGAACAAATTTTGGGACACCTGAGATAGACGCTGTAGCTGATAGGGAATGACTGGCCTAAGGCTACCTCATGGCAGAGGTGAGATTCAAAAGCTTGAGCAGCTAAAACATGAAATAAAATACATTTTATTACACAGTGCACAAAAACCTCAAATTAAAAACAACATACACAGAATGCAAATAAAACCTCGGAACATAGTATACAGCAACTAGTGTAAGTTGCACGTACAATAACTTCTGAATCTCAATAATGGTTGATTACACACATATAATAACTACAGGACCAAATGTGTTTTGGCTCAGAGGGCCTTCTTCAGTGGTCTAAACCAGAGGTGTCGAACTCATTTGTTATGAGGGCCGGATCTAACATAAATGAGACCTTGTTGGGCCGAGCCATGTATGTCATAAAATGTAATACCAGGTAGCGGAGACATAAACTTTATAAAGGACACAAACGGGTTTTTTAACTTAAAATAAAAACGTGCTTAAAACAATAGCACTCTTGCAATATTTTGTTTATTTAACAGTGTCTGATAACTGACACCTCTTGCTCTGAATTATTGCATCAAAATGTCTGTGCTATGCTGTGAATCTGAATCTGTTGGTTGTGCTGCTGCTGCTGCTGTAAGAGTTGTTCTTTATATCTAAGCAATGCTGAGGAAAACACAAGGGTCAGATATTTGAAAGTCCAGAAGCTCCATCTACATGTGTCTGCACAGGTACCTCCTACTGAAGGCTCATGTGTAGAAATGTGTTTTCTTGTCGTATGGACTCTGTGGTGAACTAGATCAATTTGCATTTATCATACAGTAAGAACTATAGAAGGGAACTCACAGTTCCTCAGAAAGAAGCAAGTTCAATGTAGAAATTTGGATGAAGCTATATGAGTTTGCCTCATGAAGCAGCTTCTTCCACAACCGGGATATGAAGGAATTTATCCATGGGATGATTCAGAAAATAGGACAAAGACCTCGCACTCCTATGAATGGGGAAAAGCAAAGACACATTTGCCCACGTTTTCCCACATGGTGCACCTGCCATGCCTCCGAACATCCACATGAGGTTCTAATGTTTCAATTGATTGCCCATGTGCACACAAATGATGCAACTGAAATCCCATTCGAACATTAGTTTTTTTGTTTATTCAAATAAAGTTATTTAGACATTACTGTATTTCATGCTCAACTTTCAAGCTGTAAAAGCCTTTTGAACCCAGTGAAAGATACAAATCTTTCCCTAAATTTCATAAAATCCAAGTCCAACAATATCCAGATTTTTTTTTAAGTTTGCCAAATTCTTTCAGATAGTGTCACACCAGCTGCACATGTGCAAGGTCATTGTATAACAACATCTAGCCTTTTCTGGAAAAATACATTTGGGAAAAGGTTGGCTACAAGGTAGTCTCTTACTGTAATTTGAGTTCAAAAGGACATGCAATAGCCATTATAAACAAGAAACAATTCCTATGAACTCGGTCCTTCCTCCAGGGGCTCATAGCTGCACTTGGAAACAGAGCTATGGCTGCTTGTGGCACAATTATCCTTTGTTTGTGAAAACTTTGTACAACAAGAAGCAATTTCTATTTGTCAGCTTTTCTGATCAAATAACAGAGATCCTACAACTGTTCCTCCTTACATTTGATAGTATCAGAACTCCTCTCTTCTGTTTCACTCTGAAGACTTTGACCTCTGATTATGGATTTAAGAAGTATCCAAGCTTTCATCTTGTGGATCAACAATTGACAGTGGAATCCTATGCAGATTTACTCCCATTTAAACTCATTGAAATCAATGGAATAAGGGTGCAGTAACTCTGCAGGGGATTTTAATAGCTCTGTGTGGGACTATAAACTGCTTTTAAATTACAATTAATACCTTAAATTTTGAACCAAAAGCTCTCCTTGTCTGATTTCATAAGCAATCACACATTTAGGTCCGATAGATTTACTTGCATATGCCTGAGAAGAGCAGGTGGTATATCTTTGCCTGCCTCATGGGAAATCTCATGTATACTTTGTAGGGTAGCCAACATCCAAGAAGGAACTGAAGACCTCCCAGAATTATGACTGGTCTTCAGATAGCAAGATCAGTTCCCCTGAGGAAAATGGCTGCTTGGGGGAGGGGGTGGCAGCATTTTACCTTCATCCCCTCAGAAAACTTTTTCCTCCCCAGGACCCCCACCCTCAAATCTTCAGGAATTTCCCAGTGCAGAGCTGGCAACCCTAAGCTTCCTGTTTCCATAATTTCATTGCAAAGCTCTTTACTTCTCTGCTTTTGACAATGGCTAGGGAACAGTGTGTTTTCCAGATATGATGATGGTTATTAGAGGTCCATGAAGTTCATGCTCACCCTCCCTTCCATTATCTCTGCTTCAAAAAACCCCAGCAAAACTTAGTTAACTAGAGACAACAGCAGGGCACTCTAAAAATTCCATATTTGTCTCCAGCCACAATCTCCTGCTTTGTCAACCCACCCACTACTCCTCTCCGTTCTGCAAAAACTCTTCTACCATGAGGCTAGGCCCTGTGGTCATGTGCTTCCATTTCTTTCTCAGTGCTGACAGCCATGCATATGATTATGTTGTGGGAATGTTGCCTGAGACACCACAATGCTTTAAACAGGGGTCATTTAGTAGAAAAAGAGCTAGGGGAACTCATTAGCATAACTCATTAGCATATGCCACACCCCCTGACATCACCGGAAGTGTGTCATAAGGCCACACCCCCTGACATCACCGGAAGTGTGTCATAAGGCCACACCCACCACTCAGTCTTAGTCTTAAAGGTTAGTCTTAAAGGTGCTATTTGAACTCTTGGACTATTTTGCAGCAACAGACTAACACAGCTACCTCGGGGAAGCTCCTGGATGGGGCTGGGAGTCCTTGCGGAGGCCCCATGGAGTGGCCTCGGCCAGGCAGAGAGGGAGGACGCCAACTTACCCTCCTGCTTCTTCCTCCTTCTGCAACAGAATGAGGCTGGAAGCAGGGGGCGGCCGGAAGAAGGGGGCAGGGCTTCATCGTGTGCCCTGCCCCCCCCCTCACCCGGGGGAACTGCGATCCCCCGCGATCCCCCCCCGAATCGATTTCTGGCTTTAAAAGAAGAAACTAGTGTAACGATATGAACTTATGTTTGTAT
>NW_015164689.1:0-5179 GCF_001447785.1 Gekko japonicus
CTGTGCGACTGAACAAAACAAAAAACAACTTAAAAAATGTACCGAAGAACAATTTTTTTAAAATGATCAAATAACGTGTGAAATTATAGAAGCATTTAAAAAAAGGGAAAACACCAGGTCCAGATGGATTACCTGCAGAATTCTACCATGTATTTGAAGATCAAGTGACATTACATTTAAAGTATGTAATACAGAATATAAGAGCAGAAGGCAAAATACCAGAAACTTGGAATGAAGCACTTATAACATTGATTCAGATGAGAAAGAAATTTAAAATTATAGACTAATTTCACTACTAAATGTAGATTATAAAATGTATGCTTCTATTTTAGCTACAAGACTGAAAAAAATACTGATACAGATAATTCATCAAGATCAAGCTGGATTTTTACCAAAAATACAACTCAAAAACAATGTTAGAGCAATCCTGAATGTAATTGAATATTTTGAAGCACACCCAGAAAAACAAATGGCTTGATTATTTTTTTTTGATGCTGAAAAAGCATTTGACAACGTCAGTTGGAGTTTTATGTTGAATGTGGTGAAGAATTTTTTACAATGGTTAAAGCAATATATACCAAAGAAAATGCAAAGGTTGTTATTAATGGAGATTTATCACAAAGTGTTGAAATATAAAAAGGAACTAGACAAGGTTGCCCACTGTCACCATTACTGTTCATATTTGTATAGGAAATCTTAATTGACACTATAAGAAAAGATAGACACATCAGAGGACTTAAAGTAAGAGGAGAGGAATACAAATTACAAGCGTTTGCAGATGACCTGGTATTTATTTTAGAAAACCCATTGGATTCAACTACACAATTATTAACAACAGTACAGAAATATGGTCAAGTTGAGGGACTGAAGATCAACTTGACTAAAACAAAAATGTTACCAAAATTTGACTAAAAATCAAATCCAGCAGCTACAAGAGAAATCAGGTCTTGAAGTACAAAAAAGAGTGAAATACTTAGGTATAAACATAACAAATAGATGTAGCTCTCTGATGAAAGACAATTATATGGAATTATGCAAAAAATCCAAAAATCACAACAGAGGAGGGCAAATCGCACACCAGCGGCCTGGAGGGGTGCCACCTCAAGTGACACCCCTGTGAAGCCTTTGCGATAGACTCCAGGCCAGGGGGCTTTTGAGGGGTAGCCTCTTCGATGGATAACTGAGGCTCCCCTCCGCCCCGACGGTCCAGTTGCTGAGTGGCCTTCGGGCATAAGCTGGACTTACCGGGACAAGTGCCAGAGATCGATCGGAATGGCGTAAAACTGAGCGTGGTCAGATAAACTGGCCAACAATGAACGTGAGTTCTGAATAAAAATGGAGTAGTTTGAAAAGCGATTCCCCCCCACCCGCAATTGGAAACAGAGATTGCAAAGAGGGACACCTCTTTTGCGAATGAGTGGTTAAGACATGAAGGGGGAGAGGGGAGGAAGTAAACTGAAAGTGTTTTGAGGAAAGTGTAAAATGAAGCCAGGCGGGCAGAGTCCGAGACCGGAAGAGGGAGCAGATGTCCTCAAACTCCTAGCGGATATGCTGAAGCCGGTGATGGAACAACTCTATGGTATTAACCAGCAATTGACTGTGATGAATAAAAACTTTGCGGCACAGCAGCTTCAGCTGAATGAGACGGAGAAAAAAGTGGAGCAGGCAAACGAGAAAATTAAAGAGATTGACACCACAAGTAAGAAGTTGAAGAAAAGGATGGGAGAGGTAGAAATGAAGCAGAATTGCCAAGAGAATCAAGTCTTGCAGCTTCAGATGGAAAAAGTGAACATGATTTTCAGGTTTCAGGGGGTTCCTGAAACGGATCGGGAAGACTTGAAGAGGGCGCTCAGCGAGATCATCGCTCCATTAGTAGGCTTAACAGTGGATGAACTGGTAAACGAAATGGAGACAGCCTATAGGGCTTACTCCAACTATATTAAAAAAAAAATAACCTACCTGGAGAAATAGTGGCCATGTTTTCAAGAAGACAAACCAGAGATGCCATTTTAAAAGCAACATCAGCAACTCCACTGAAAATGGGAAATGTAACCATTAAAACTTTAAAGGACATTCCATTTGAAATTAGACAAAAGAGGGAAAATTACAAGGAATTAATTTCTTTTCTTCAAACTAATGGAATATCGTACAGATGGGCGGTTCCGGAAGGTGTCATCTTTAAGATCAACGATAGAAGGGAGAAGATAGACTCCACTTTTAAAGCTAAAGAATTTTTGAAACGTCAACTGGGGACAGATGATGAGTCTAAAGAGGGAGAATCGAAGTTGAGTGACTCTGCTACCTTGGGAACGGAAGAGGATTCTGCGGCAGAAAAGGGTGCAGGACCTGCCAGAGTGGTATATGATTTTAGAGACAGAAAGCCAAAGTAAAGGCAGAAAGACTTGGAAAATGGCCTTTTGAAGCAAAGAATAAGAAGATGATCAGAGACTTCTCTCATAACAACTAACAAAATAACATACAAGAAGCGAAGTGTTATAAGCAAGAACTCAACAAGTATATTGTGATAATAAAACTAATGGTACTAACATATTTACTAACAGTGAAAAGATCTCCTTCTCTTCGGGTTTTAGTCTAGTGTGGTTTGCTTTTCTTTATCACTAGTTGTAGTCCCTCCCCTATATTTCTTTGTAGTTTGTAGTATATGCAAAATAAAAAATATCCCTACGGGGATTTAAAAAAAAAATCCAAAAAGATTTGGGGAAAAATGAGAAAAACTTACAAATTTCTTTGATGGGCAGAATAGCTACAATAAAGATGAATATTTTACCAGGACTGATATTTTTGTTTCGAACAACTCCAGTTCTCCAAAAGCAGCAATATTTTAAAGATCTTGATAAAATGATGACAAAGTTCATATGGCAAAATAAGAAACCAAGAATAAAGATGAAAGCCTTATAAGATGCAAAAGAAAGAGCTGGTTTTGCTTTACCTGACTGGCTCCTATACTATAGAGTAGGAACCTTGATGTGGTTAAAAAAATGGATTATATTAGAAAATACCAGATGATTAGTTTAAGAAGGATATGACTTACTATTGGGCTGGCATGCATTTTTATGGCATGAAAAATCAGATGGTCATAAATATTTTAAACAGCATATTGTTAGGAAATCTTTACTGAAAGTATGGGAAAATGTAAAAAGATAGTTACACTAAAATACCCAAATGGGTCTCACCACTTGAAGCTTTTACAAACCCCAGTTTACTTCAAAAAATCTGTTGCTGAGATGTGAAGACCTCCTGGACAATGAAAATAAACAGAAAAACTTAAAAGAACAAGAAATCAATCTAAGTTGGTGGGAAAGAGCACAAATAGAGTCTAGATTTGCTAAAGATAAACCAGAGGGTTTTTATACAAATATAATGGATATGGATAAGGTATTATTGCATGCTGATGATAAACTGATTAAGAGATTGTACATAATAATGTTAGAAGATAAAACACAAGATTAAATAGTTAAAAATTGTATGGTTAAATGGGCACAAAATGTTGGTCATAATATTGGTATAGATCAGTGGTTACGTGCAGGGGTCATTTCCTAGAAAAAGAGCTAGGGGAACTCATTAGCATAACTCATTAGCATATGCCACACCCCCTGACATCACCGGAAGTGTGTCATAAGGCCACACCCCCTGACATCACCGGAAGTGTGTCATAAGGCCACACCCACCACTCAGTCTTAGTCTTAAAGGTTAGTCATAAAGGTGCTATTTGTTAGTCTTAAAGGTGCTATTTGAACTCTCGCACTATTTTGCAGCAACAGACTAACACAGCAATGAAGAGAGAAAGTTTTGACTTTGCTGCCCAAGAGGAAATGGGAGGTATAAATATTTTAATTAATAAATAATATAGCAGCCTTGCACCCACCTTCAGTTAAGATCATGGGAGCAGGCTGCAGGCTCCCTTGGACCTCTCGTTGCATTTGGGAATCCCTCCCTCCAGGGGTCATTTCGTAGAAAAAGAGCTAGGGAAACTCATTAGCATAACTTATTAGCATATGCCACACCCCCTGACATCAGGGGCCCGGCGGTGGACCTGCAAGGTCAGCGGGAGTGCGAGGAAGCCCCGCAAAGGCCCTCCCTGGCCCCAGACAGGCAGGGGTGGGGAGAGGCGGGGAGGAAGCAACTCACCCTCCCTCTTCTCCTGCCTCCTCCTGGCTGAATGAGGGCTGGAAGCGGGGTGGCCGGAAGCAGGGGGCGGGGCTTCGTCATGTGCCCCGCCCCCCAATACCTCACCCGTCATGTCCCCTGCGATCCCCCCCGAAATGACCTCTGGACTTCGCAGCCAATACGACATTGCCCCAGGGTATCTAAATGTAGTTTTGAGTGGCACCTTTTCCTTCCTCCACTTCTGATTCGAAGGGAGCAATAAGCAGACAGCTTGACAGGGCTTCATTGGTCTCCACCAGTTCCCCCGCTCCTATTTTCCCCTCTGTATTTCTCACCTCACCATCGATTACCTAGCTCAGGCGGCTAATGACTGCTGAGGCAAGTACTGACACGGGAAAATCTGCATGACAATGCAGGAATAGGTGGCAAGCTGACACCAGCCAATGGAGAAACCAGGATCCAAGGCAATGCAATGAAAACAGATATTCCGAGGCGAGGGGCAACCAGGTCGAGTGCTGATAAAATGTAGAACAAATACCAGATGCAGAATGGACCATAGTCTTCACTTTGGCTGACTCATGATGCATTATTCTTATTGGACGTGGAAACAGCCGCTCAGGAACTGGAATGTTATGTATTTGCTCTTATTTATTTATGGAACAGGCGGGTGGTCTTCTCTTCCCAACAGGAGTGTTCTTAGCAGCATCCCACAGCAAATAACATTTTCCATACGGCAGCACATTTTTGTTAAAAATCCACCATGGAAACTTTTTAAAAAGTAAAAAAGGAAGAAAGGAAGAGAAGCAGCGAAAGGCAGCACAAGATACACACGGGGGAACCAAAGATAGAGTCTCTAAGACAGGCATCTCCCACCTTTTTGAGCCAGTGGGCACCACTGGAATTCTGACACAAAATGGCTGCCAACATGGGTGGAGTCAGTCACAATATGGCTGCTGCAGGAGGCGGAGCCATACATGCAGAGGAAGCCCAAGTGTAGGGAGGAAGGGGATAATTTACAAGATGAAGACGAGAAGAAGAGATTGGATTCATA
>NW_015164689.1:5899-7559 GCF_001447785.1 Gekko japonicus
GGCTGATGGGCAGGGCCACCTCCAAAGCAATGAACTCACAACCATTGTTTTTGTGGAGTTTTTCCAGGCATGGGGACTGCCCTTACTAGCCACCTGCCTTAAGCAGCAAAGTTACCAGCTTGCAAGCTCTTCTCTACCCCATCCTCCTTCAAAGACCTCCCCGCCCCGTCCTCGATCGACAAAGCAACGATGGTGTGTGGGGGGGCTCATTCTGTCTTCGGACAGCGCTGGCTCTTCGGCTCGGAAACGGAGATGAGCCCTGCATCCCTAGAGTTGGATTCGACACAAGGGAAACCTTTACCTCAAAGGACACCAAACAGTGTGGCAGCTTTGGGGTTCCTCAGCCTCGGGACCAATGTTCCCTCTAAACTGTGGAGTCTTGTGAGCAGAATTTTTACTTTGTGAGCTACTAGCATTAAAGTTGTGAGTGAGCAGTTTGTCTCCTGCATAAATTAATTTGCTCTGGAGCCATCCTTCCTGAGCTAAGACAAAAATGTGTGAGCTGGATGCTGAAAAACTCTGAGCTAGCTCACACTAACTCAGCTTAGAGGGAACACTGCTCGGGACCACCACAGTCATTTCACAAGCTCTTTACCAGCTGGACGTGAGAATCCCCCCAACCAATGTTCCCTCTAAGTTGTGGAGTCTTGTGAGCCAAAAATTCTACTTTGTGAGCTACTGGCATTAAAGTTGTGAGCAGACAATTTGGTTACTGCATAAGTCAGTTTGCCTTGAAGTCATCCTTCCTGAGCTATGACAAAAATGTGTGAGCTGGAGGATAAAAAACTGTGAACCAACTCACACTAACTCAGCTTAGAGGGAACATTGCAGCCCCAACCCAAGCGAGAAAGGTGGAAGAGCAGAGCAGGGGATCTCCTTCGGGCCACAGAGAGTTAACAATCCCCAGACGCCGACTGGCCAGGCGGGGCGGAGATTTACCATTCAGGTTCCGCAGAAAGAAAGTCGCTGAGTCTTGGAACGGGGAGCGAGCGAGCAAGCGAGGGAGTCTCGGGAAGGGAAGGAAGCCGAGGGAGAACATGAGCCCGCCCACCCCGCGCAGGGACAAACGGTGAAAAGTGCACAGGCGGATTCTTGGTGCTGCCGCCGCCGCCGCCGCCCTCGCCTCGGCTGCTTGCTCAACCAAGGAGCCCTTTCACTTTTAGGACGCGCCCTACTTCTCCCGGGTGGGAGCGCACGAGGCGAGCGCACGAGAGAGCGGCGTCTGTGTTTGTGTGCAGCGCACACGGGACTGGCGCCCACACGGTAGCGGGCGGTGGCTGGCTGGGGCCGGAGCTGCTGGTGCGGCTGGCTGGAGTCGGGCGAGAGAGCGGGCAGCCGCGCGCGCCGGGCGAAGGGGTCGACCCGGGAGTAGCGGCGGCGGCGGCGGCGGCGCCTACAGTGCAGTGCAGGCCCCGGGCCCGTGGCACGCGCCGGAGCCCCGGGATCAGCTGCGGGCTCTGCGGGCTGCCCCGGCCGGGGCTCTCGGCTTCGGGGGCCGCGCGGTGCGTCCTATTGCGCATTCTCTTCTGGCAGTGGCGCCCCGCTTTGCAGCTGCAGCCCCGGCTCGGCGGGGAGGGAACATGGCGACAGGAGGGAGAAGCGTGCCCGGGCAGCCCGGCTCTCCTCTCCGCCAGCCGCTGCTGCTGGAGCCGCCGCTGCT
>NW_015164689.1:7726-39163 GCF_001447785.1 Gekko japonicus
CCCCCGCCGGTGTTATGCTAATGAGCTCCGGCAGTTCTCTTTCTAAAACATTGGAAACAGCAGACATGGACAAGTTAACCTTAATCCTGAGAGGACATTATAAAGAAGATTTTGAAGACACATGGTCAAGATTTTATAAATGGATAGAAGAGTACAAGATACAAAACCCTCGGACATCTAACTGAAATGAAAAGAAATAAAAGTTACATTTTTAACTATATGCAAAAAGTATATGAGTAATCTACAAGGTAAAAATAGTAATGCATATATCTAGATACTAATGAGGGCATCAAATAGATCAAATGATGTAAACAAAATTATATGTGTATGTCTGTATGTTTGTCTTTGTATGCCTGTTATAGATATAGATAACTTTTAAATTTTATATATCTATATAAAAACAACATTCCTAAACATGATATTCCCAGGAGACTAGTAATTTAGAAAGAATTTAAGTCTCTGCTGCAGCAGTCCCCAATAGAATGCCCATGGGCATCACATTGCCCACTGACACCTTTCCTGGTACCTGCTAAGTGTTTTTAGAAAGTGGGCAGAAGAAGAAAGAAGAAAGAGGATTGGTTAGAGAAATTAGTAGAATGTATTCATCCAGCTTGTATAATTGATGTTTTATATTAGCTTTGTAGTTTGTATTTCAGAACTTTGTCGGTATTAGTTTTATTTCTATTTTTAAAATCAAAGTAAACCAAAAAAGAAAGAAAGTAGGCAAGGCCAGGTGAGGCTTTTGTCCAGTGGAGCTTCTGATAGGCCACTAGAGATCTAATTGGCTGTGCAGATTAGAAGGCATCCTGGTAAACAGAGCTTCTGTCTGTGGCAGCCATTTTGTGTTTTGCTCTAGCTCCTGCAGCAGCCATTTTTAGGGTTGCCTGCTCTGTTTTAGGAAATACCTGGAGATTTGGGGCTGGAGCCTGAGTAAACCGGGTTTTGAGGAAGAGGCTGACTTCAATGGGGTATAATGCCATAGAGTTCATCTTCCAAAGTGGCCATTTTCTCCAGGTGAGCTGATCAATTCCACCTGGAGATCAGTTGTAATAGCAGGAGATCTCCAGCTACCATCGTCTGTCAGAATTTCAAAGGTGCCCACAAACTCAAAATGGTTTATTTATTTATTTGTTTGTTTTAATTTATATCCTACCCTCCCTGCCAAAGCAGGCTCAGGGAGGCTTACATAAAATTCATAAAACGGATAAAACAAAGAATCAATCTCTATATATAATATTTCTGTTTTGGTCATGGACTCTCCTGAACATTCCACACGCTCCCAAATCAGTTGGCTCCCTGATCTGTCACTCAGAAGCTGTCCCCATCCACTGGCTGTGTTGCCTGAGTCTCGTCTCCAATATTCTAAACAGTTTGCTGTACCTCTCCCCCCAATAGTCAGTTGGAACTGACAGAGGTCATTTTCATATGTGGCTTGATTGGCCTTTGCCTCTGACATTCTAAACAGTGTTGTTGCTGTTGGGAGTCATAGAATGTGTCCTGAGCTAAAATACATATCCCAATCTTCCCTTAAACGGTCACTGGAGTTGCCACAATACATATCCCAGTCTTCCTTTAAATGGTCACTGGAGTTGCCAATCTCCCTGTGGGGCCTGGAGATCTCCCAGAAATCATCATGTTCCCCAGCCACAGCACATCATTTCCCGTACAGAAAATTTTCCAGCTATTACAATGGCTGCTTTGGTCAGTGGACTCTATGGCATTATACCCTGCTGAGGTCCCTCCACACCCAAAACCCTGCCCTCCCCAGACTCTACCCCTCAAATCTACAGGTCTGGCCCTCCCCTTAGTATTGCCAGCCTCCAGGCAGCACCTGGAGATCTCCAAGATCAGTTCTCCTGGAGAAAATGGCTGCTTTGGGCAATGGACTCTATGGCATTAAACCCTGCTGAGGTCCCTCCACACCCCAAACCCTGCCCTCCTCAGGCTCTACCCCTCAAATCTACAGGTATTTCCCAACCCAGAGTTGGCAAATGCTTTCCAGACCCTTAGAACCCAGAAGACATGGCATAGGAGGAGGTGCTTTTCTACCTTAGCTGCCACTGCATAGCCCCAAATCAACATAAGTCAGTGGTGGAGGGAACCATACCTGCTACCATGAGGCGGTCCTCCCATACTATCCACTTGGGGCAGCCTACTATAAGGACTGTTTATGACAATTACCATCAGAGCTATAGCCTAAAATTCTGACAGAAAGGATATAATTGCACTTGCTACATTGAATAGTTAACAGACAGTATTACAAAACAAACATATTAAACTCAGTTTCCATTGGTGTTATTGCCCAAAACTCCAGCAAACAGACCAGCTGTATTGAATGGTCTGCAGGAATATTATGAACCATTTAAGAGTTAAGTGTTAGAAGTGCTAAGGAATCATCTATAAACTTGCTATGTCCAGTGACACACTTCCATTACCTGGCATATGGTGAATAGTGCTACACCAACAAGGAATGGTATCCAGGATTTTCCGAAGTACCAGATAGTGAGCCAGGATGCAACATCGAGCAATACGGTATGAAGAAACATGAACATGAAGAAATAGTAATTGGGCTTCAGGAGTCCCATCCTCTTCACGGTCCTGTGTAGCTCACGAAAATCATTTACTAGCATTTCCTGTGACAAGAGCAACAGTTAAGCTCTCCAATTTCTGGGTACATATGATCCAAACTGCTTCTAAATCCTTTCTTCTTCCAAAGTTATCACAATGGGAATAAAGTCAACCAGTAAGCTTATAGGTTCTGCTGTAATGGTGTGCACTTCAAAAATTATTGTTTTAATTCTATATCAGAAAGTCAGCAAGGGCATGATTATTGTTTTCATTAAATGTTGGGAGTATTGTTGCTATATCGGAAAGTCATGTCAGACTATTGGAACAATATCAATGATCCCAAAATGATAATTGCTGAACCACAAACCGAATCATGAACCTACATGAACTGATATGCCAATTCATAAACTGAACCGGTTCATGTAGGGTTTAAACCCCTACTTTTAGCGCCACGTGGCTTTTCACAGGGAGCAGAAAGAAGGGGGTTAGGTGGCTCTGAGCCATTTAAACCCTCCAGTTCTGCTCCCCCTGCTTTGAAATGGCAGGGAAGAGATTGGAAGGGTTTAAGTGGCTGGGAGCCATTTAATCCTCCAGTTTTGTTCCCTGCCACTTGAAGCGGGGGGAAGCAAAACCAGAGGGTTAAATATGTGGGTGAAGTGCCTCCCAGGGGGCATTTCAGCCCCTCCTTTCTACTGGCTGCGGCTTTCCTTGGCCATCAGAAAGGAAGAGCGGTCGTGCCTCCCAGGGGGCACTTCACCCCCTCCTGACTGCTGGTTGGAAAGAGCTGCACCAGCAGAAAGAAAGGGGTGAAATGCCCCTGGGAGGCATTTCACCCCTCCTTTCTGCCGGCCTCAGCTTTCCCTGGCCTAAAGAAAGCCTGAAGCTGTCTAGCAGGGAGGCTTCTCCCCACAGGCTCAGCTGTATCGGGCTCCCTTCAGCAGCCCCTTTAAATGAAACCACACAAGAGAGCCTGAAGCTAGGCCGGCAGGGAGACTCTCAGCTGTTGGTTTGCATGGTTCTGACCCATTTAAACCAAAGAGCTGAGGGGCAGGGAACTCCCAGCCACTCAGCTGTTTCTCATAACCCCCTGTTTTCTGCTGTTCACAAACCACCACAAGCCACCACAAATTGCACCAAAATTCATGGAAGTTCATTGCAGTTCTTCAGTTTGCGAACTTAGTTCATGAACCACAAACTGCCCAAAATTTGTGATAAACTTTTGTTCATCAGCCGGTTTGTGCCCATCACTAGTCTCTATCTTAAATCCAATTAAACACAAAAGAGGAAGCTGCAGCAAGTGCATTCTTCATAGGAATTGTAACTTATAAAAGATTATAAAAGAATAATTGAGGATACAAGGCTAGAAAGGGAGTTCTACACCCAGGCTTTCTAGTACCTACAGTGTATGTCAATTAAAGAGCATTATGAGAATGTGGGAACATTACTTTTCAGGTGGTGTGTGTGTGTGGGGGGGAACTGGTGCATATTCTGTGATATTGTTGTGTCCACTGGCCGCCACCAGGGGCCAGCGACCACCCAGAGCTTGACCCTGGGTGAACAATGGGAACTGGGCTCCCACATAGGGATGTGCAAAAAAAAAAAATTCGGTAAAATTCGGATTCGGGTTTATTGGACCCGAATTTTTTCGGGAAACCCGAAAAAACCCGAATATCTATACCGGTAAAGCATAGATATCCGAAAATTTCATGTTATGGGAGCTGAGTGGGCCTAGCCATGCGGTCAACCCACTACACAATAGATATAATATTGCATGTTCAGTCTAAAGGCAAGCCCTAGATCTGAAAGGGAGGATTCCAGGTTCAGGTATCTTTTTTTTTTTTTTTTAAATAGCCCTCGGGGAAACTCACATTTTTGTTGGGCTCACAGCTGGGCTGATCAGGTGCCAGCTCCCCAATTAGCAGTGCTTTCAAGTATTTCCTTACTAGGTCTTCATCCCTATGGAAAGCTGTGAATGCATCCTAGGAACACATAAAGGAAGGGGATTATGGAAGGGAGAAGACATGAAATGATAGACATGGAAATCAGAGAAGTTTGTTTTCAGTTATGGAATTTCTGGTTGGACCGTAGCTTAGAAGGTGTGGATGCCTGCTCTATTTGCTTTTCTAAATGGTGACAGATCAGAATCACTGATGCATTTATGTGTGTAATATTGGATGTGTGTAGCATTTGTGTAATAACTGCAAAACCTTTTTGACAGTCAAAGGACAGAAGGTGGAATGACAGTCCTTTGTGGTACCTGAGGAGAAGACTGAAGCAGGAAGAGGAGGCACAGAAGACCAGTAAAAGTAGGAAGGAGGAGACACAGAAAATGCAAAGAGAAGCTATTGCAAAGGATCTTGAAAACAGAGTTGGTTGGAAAGGAAAGAATAAAGCTGAGGAAGTAAAATGTACAAAGAAACAAAGTGGGGCAGGTCTGAATCCCAAGCGGCAAATCGACACTGGGAAATTTCTTGCCTTCCCCCCCCCCACTGAGTGGCAATGTACTCCTCCCCCTGGCCCTTCAGCTTTCCTCAAGAAATCGTCTCAAGACCACAAGACTCAGTTCCCACGTCAGTTCTTTTCAGTATAGGCCTAAAATGTTTAAATGTGGTTTGCATTCACTTAAATGTCAATGTCGACATCAGACAACATGCTCAGCAGGTAGGTGTGGCTGTGCTGCAGTTTCTCTCCAGTATTTCATCCATGCTAAATTTGGGTTTACCTCGGCATCTCTACTTATATATAATTGAATAGTGGGTGCCAAAGTTCTAATTCTAAAATGCACTCCCTTAGTGTATGGCTGATGGCACTGCTCCTCAGCATATATCGCCACCAATCAGAAGGCAAAGCCCGGGTCCCGCCCACACCACAACTGCTGCGACAACCTGGTCTTTTGTATATGGAAGCTGATTGGACTTCAGTCCATTCCACACCTCAAACTCCCCCCCCCCCGCAAGGCAGTTGGGATTTTCAGTTGCATAACATACCTCATAGGGGAGAGGAGAATGGGTAACAATGGTTACCACTCTCCAGGTGAGGGCTACAGATAACTCAAACATACAAATGCTCTTCAGGTAGCAGAGATCAGTCCCTCTGGAGAAAACAGTGGACTCTGTCATTAAACCCTGCTGAGGTCGCCACAGGAAACTGACACTATTTGTCCAAAGCCAGAGCACTCTCCCAGAGCCTCTTTCTAGATCCCGTTGTATTTATTTCCGCAACGGGCATTATTTCTAGTAATGTATAAAATGGCAACCAAAAAATATACAGAAAGTAGTAATTTGCTTTTGCCTAAAATTTACAGACACGCTATTACAACATTAGCAAATCCAAGGCAAAATGTTCTCAGTTTGAAACAGGGTTACCACCAAGCCCCCTGCTGGAGGCGGCAGATCCCCTGCCCCCAGGCCCTGCCCCCACTGGATGGGGGATTCACCAGCAGGGGAAGCAGGCAGAGGCTTTTGTCACTGACAACATGATGATGTCGCTTCCAGGGTGTCATCACTTTGGCAATGTAACTGTGACGCTCTGGTATTTAGGCAAAAACTCTGTGGTAAAAGCCATTTTTGCCATAGAGGTTTTGCCTGAATGCCATAGTATTATCACAGTGTCCCAATGTGATGACATCACTTCTGGTACATGCCAGAAGTGACATTGCTACATAGCCTGGGCCTCCCTCCCACTTCTGGTAAGTCCCACTCACCCTCTGCCAGTTGCCAAGAGGGACCTGGCAACCTTTGTTTGCAATTAGTTTAACAGTCTCCCCACTCAATATGATGCTGCATTTATTTTTTTAATTGAAAAGACATATATCATTTCATAAAAGAATATGTCCTCTGCCAACAGTGTTCACTGCTCAGTTCAAGAGCCAGTTTGGTGTAGTGGTTAAGTGCGTGGACTCTAATCTGGGAGAACCAGGTCTGATTCCCCACTCCTCCACTTGCACCTGCTGATGTGACCTTGGGTCAGTCACAAGCTCTGGCACAGCTGTCCTTGAAAAAGAGCCGTTTGTGTCAGAGTTCTCTCAGCCCCGCCCACCTCACAGGGTGTCTGTTGTGGGGAGGGGAAGGGAGAGGAGTTTGTAAGCCGCTCTGAGACACCTTTGGGTAGTGAAGGGCGGGGTATAAATCCAATCTCTTCTCTTCTTCTCTTCTTCAAACAAATTCCAGGCTTAAAAAGCCTTTCTCCAAATATCCTTCATCCTAGATAATGATCTTTTTAAAATATATTTTTATTTCTTCTAAAGAAGAAGAAAAGCAAGTAAGGATACAGAAAAAAGAAGGGGGAAAGGGGATTGCTCATATAAAATGAAGAACATTTTAAAACTTTCACAGACATCAAAGGTTATTCAGAGATACCAATGATATTTTGCATATAAAAGATGAGTAATAATTGTAAGCATTTTAGATATTTATAACTTGTAAAAACATATATGTATCAAATGTAGAAAATATAAAAGATTTTAAAAACTTGTTTTCCCAACCATATTAGCTTTATTATACCTTTCAATAAAGAAATATAACAACTAGTTTAATTCTTTAAAGAAGATTTTGAATTTTATCTTCTATTTCTGTTAGTATATTGAGAAAGTATAAGAATCTAAAATACTAATATTGGTTATTTGAATATATTAACCAATGTATAACCTCTGGTGAAAACATACAACAATAAACAGTATTTCAATTATATCATTATAAATCAGACCAAGCAACAGATATTCACATCCCCCCTTTTACCTTTTGTCTAAAAAAAAACATAATAGGTTTTCCATTTCTCCTCAAATTCCTTAGTTGGTCTTTTGTTTATACAGTTCATTAGTCTTGCCTTTACCGCATATTCACCAGAAAATAATCTTGATTTAATTGAAACCCCCCCCCCCCATCAGAAAATTTCTCTCTTGTAAATAAATAAATTCTGGAGATGAAAGGTTTTCTCTAATGAGATGCCATAGAAGACTAACATTCAAAGCAAATTTATCAGGAGGAAACAAATTATTTTGTACTCAGAAAGAGTACAAAACCTCTCAAAATATTTTCACTGGTCTTAATGGGACTCTGGTATAAAACATTTCAGCCATTTTGGCTGAGGATGAACCTCCAGATCCAGTTTGAATTTCACTTGGGTGAAGCTAATCCTGTTTTTGAGTAACATAAAAAATGAGTGAGCACCCTTCTGTTCAGATCACAAACTGTTATCACCGACCTTAAATCTACAAAAATCTACAAAATGCTTGAAATTGTTTTAAATATAATTGCAAAACATTTTAGGCATGCACTTGTGCATGCTGCTTTCCATGTAACTACCCCCATCATGCATCCACCAAGCACTGATGCTAATGACTTACTCAAGAGGAGTTTTGTTCCCACTGGGCTATGTGTGTGTCTGTGGTGGAAGCTGGCTAGCTTATCTCTTTATTCTAGCCTTACCCATCTTGCCTAGCTGACTCAGTCTTCATTCATGGGAATGTTTGGGTCTAGATAACAAATACTTTAAGCATGCATGTTCTTGCAGCGTTGTGTCCCATATCCATCTGCCTAATTAAGAAAAGAAATCTTACAAAAGATTTGTGTTCCTTGGTCCTGCTGGCATAGTTTGGGTTTTTTGTCTAATATTCTAGCATTGCTCGTTTGGGCTGCCTGACTACCAATATCAAATATGTTTGTATTAACTGATTTCATTGCATTGCAATCCTTTATGTTTTCTTGCACAGTCAGTTGGGAACTGTAGTTTGGTCCAGTAAATCCTGACCATGCAGCAGTTCAATGAATGCAGCTAACTAATGAAGGCTATTGACTGTGCTATACAAAAGCAACACTCATGTTACAATGTAGTAATTTTTAAACTGAGCATGGCTTGCCCATGATAACCCTGAGGCCTATGTAAGCGAAGGAAGCCAATAACCATGAGCGTACATCAGCAGCAGATTCCAAATCAACTGCCACACTGAACATTGCAACACCACACAAGCTCATATTTTTTGTGAAACAAATCTTCAGTCTGAACAAAGTGAATGCTATGAACAAATTAAGTTCTGCTTTTGAACACTAGTTACGCATAACGTGCTTAGAACAGACAGTGCATTCCACGTTTCTAAGATCAATCTTGCATACAGTTTTGGAACCTAAATTCCTATGAAGGCTATTAGATATATCAACCTGGCTTTGGAGGATTGCTACCTATAAATTTATTTGTCCTTTTCACTTAGTTAACCTGTGGGCACAGACGATTTCATTTTTCAGTCACACCTAAATGTAGGCCAAATTCCTATAAATGAATGGAGGGGTTGCCTGTTTTGGTACTTCTTCCAAAGCTCTAACATTCTCTTCTCTAGTCATAGAAAACTGACAAGTAGACATAAATGAACATTTGAAGCTGGCTTGTACAGTCAGATTATTGGTTCTTTAGCATTTGTCGGACTCAACTGTGCGACTGAACAACAACAAAAGCATTTGAATGAGAGGTTGTAACCAAAATTGAACCTGCAATCTCACGTACAGAAAGTATGTGCTCTACCAGTGAGCTATGGCACTTTCCAGTGATCCTTGCCCCATAAAAAGATCTCACCGTAGCATCCTGTCCTGCATAGTGGCTGATGACACGAATGCCCCCAGGGTGCTGCCACTGGAACTGGCTGATATCATAGACTTTCCTGTTGATGACCAGCCATTTCTCTTGCTTGGAGTTCTTCTGACCTGAGTGGAGACCTATCTCTTCCCAGGTGAAAGGCCGTGAGACACCTGGACCAGGTTCTGGCTTTAGCAGGCTACTGCCCAACTGTGGAGGCATTATGAGCACCTAGAACTGAATTTCCTGCTGTCACTCTGTCCAATGCAAGGTTGCCTTTCCATTCCATTTCATGTGCTTTATATAGACCTGTTGCAACCATAACCACCCTTAACATTATGTTGCTCTGGGCATTCGCTTTCAACACTGCCTTCTTCTGTTCCTCCCTGCTTCATTTTTGCACCAGCCCTTTTGGAGTCATCCCTCAGTCATGTCTGCTCATGCTTAGAATTGAGCAAACAGGTTTTCCAGTTCATTAAGGTTTTTCAATGAACTCGGAAATAAATGAGTTGATAAAACATCTATTGCTTGGGGCTATGCATTGTGCAAGAAACACAGCACCGCTCCAACAGAGGGATGGTTTTCAGTGATATTATCTTCATCATTTGTTACTTCTACTGTGTAAACATTTGTACACAGGATTAAAATTGTGTAATGTTAAATCTACAGAAAGTTAATTTGGTGTCCTAGAGATTGCAGTAGAGCAGAAATATTGAGAGCCAGGAGGTCATGGCCTTCTGCTTCTTGTGATGGGTTCCCTTAGCTGCTGTCTTAGAAGGCTCTGGGAATATGTTTGCTTTATTCAATGGCTGCCATAACTATACTGCCTGGATCTCTCCACTATGATGGAATCCTGCAGAAATTTTATATTAATGGAAGGAGGTGATTTTCACCTGTTTCCCCTTCTTCCCCTGCAGAATTCTGACTCACCATGCATGCTATGGGGGGGGGGGCTGTACCCTTTCCCCCTTGAGCAGCATTGGGAGCATGTGGTGCTATAGTAGAATGGAAGAGGCAAGGGAAATGATTTGTGGGTTCCAAGCCACTGAGGGTTTTCAAATGGAGTTTTTGCTGCTACTTGGCTTCTTTACTGCATCAGTTTTTCCCAAACCTTACAAACAATATCATTTGCAAGGGCCTGCTGTGCCAATTTCACCCCACCTTTTCCCCATTTTTTCTCAGACCACCTTCGTGCAAGTGTTTTTGAATGGATCACTCCTGAAATATTTTGGGAGGAATGTGTTATTAAAACATTTACATCCCACCTTTCCTCTTGGCTCAAGGCAGCTTACAATAATAGTTAAACCATCCCCAGTTAAAACCAAAGACAAAATAGCAAGCTCCAAATCCCACCCCCCAATACCTATAATTCAACACCCCTCAAAAGCCCTGGCAAACAGGCAGGCCTTGAAGCACATTCTGAAAATCCCCAAGGGGGGAGCCCCTCTCACCTCTTCAGGAAGTCTATGCCACAGAGCCAAAGCCATAACAGAAAATGCCTAGGCCCTGGTTGATGCCAGGTGGGCAACCCTAAATGGTGGGAGAGCCAACAGATGGCTGCCTGACATAGTTGGTGCACGGAGTCATATGGAAGGAGGCAGTCACTCTAATATGTGGGTCTCAGATTGTAAAGGATTTTAAAGGTCATAAACGGCCTTGAATTGAACTAAAAAACAGACTGTTCCCAGCAGCTAGCCCCTGACAGTAGTCAGGCTGCTGCATTCTGGACCAGTTGCAGTTTACTGGTTGCCTTTGAGGGCAGCTCCACGTAGAGCACATTACAGTAATCCAACTGTGAGGTTACCAAAACATTAATTGGAGTGGCCAAGTCAGCTGAGTCAAGGTAATGAGAAAGGTGGCCAATCAGGGGCAGTTGATGGTGCTCCTGGCCACCATGCCAACCTACTTTTCAAAGAGCAAGGCAAGGGGCCATGAGCACCCCCAATCTCTTAACCTGCTCTGAAAAAGCCATCTAGGACAAGTGGTTTCAGTCCCTCTAGAATACAGCCTTCTCAGTCAGCAGTACCTCTGTCTTGTCTTAATTCAGCTTCAGTTTGTTCTGCCTTAGCACCTGTCCATAGCCTCAAAGAACTGGGTCAGAACCAAGATTAGTGCATCTGGAGGCTTGGATAATGTGCTGGACAATCTCATTCAATGGCTGTGTGTGTACGCGTGCACGTGCATGTGCCCTTAATACCAACTCCACATTCAAATCAGTGGATAAGAATGGAGCGATCAACTGTGTCAAAGGCCACTGAGAGATTCAACAGTATCAACAGGGAAGATTGTTCCCTGACCAACTTTAACAAAGATTGCCCAGCCATGCAACTAAAGCAGTCTTGTTACCAAACTCAGGCCTGAAACCAGACTGGAATAGGTCAAGGGCAGATGTGTCATCCGGGAAGCCCTGGAGCTGCTCTACCACCACAAGCTCTATCACCTTCCCTTGAAAAGGTAGGTTGGAGACTAGCCTGTAATTAACCACCTCATCTCTAGCCAATGAAGGTTTTTGAGGAGAAGGCTAATAACTGTCTCCTTCAATGGCCTAGGTAGAGCCCCCTCAATCAGGGAGGAATTGATGATTTTCACTAATGGCTCCAGTACCTTTTCCCAACAAGATTTTAAAAGCCAGGCTGAGCATGGGTCCAGAGCACAAGCGATGGCCTTCACACTCCCAAGGACCCTGTCAGCATCTGTAGGCAAAATCAATCTGAAACTGTCCACAACAAATGGACAAACAGCTGTTTCTCACGCCTCAGGTACTGAACCTGCGCTCAACTAAGCCTCCAAGTCAGAACAGATGGGTGAGATTTGTCAGCAAAGAACTTTGTGAAAGTACGACATCTGGGGGCAAACTTTTAATCACACTCAGGGTTGGATTTGGGTAGGATTGTCAGCTTCTGTTTAGGAAATTCCTGGAGATTTGGGGGCAGAGCCTGTGGAGGTGGGGATTGGGGTGAAAAGGGCGCTCTGGGGATACAGTCCATGCTCCGAAGTTTCCATTTTCTCCAGGGGAACTGATCTCTGTTGTCTAGAGACCTAGTTATAATTCCGAGGGACCTCCAGGATTTAATCATAGAATCACAGAGAGTTGGAAGGGGCCATCAGCCCAACCCCCTGCTCAGTGGAGGATCGACTTAAAGCATCCCTTTCAAGTGTCCATCCAGCCTCTGCTTGCAAACTGCCAGTGAGGGAGAGCTCACCACCTCCCTAGGCAGCCGATTCCACTGCTGAACTACTCTTACTATAGAAAGTTTTCCTAATATCCAGCTGGTACCTTTCTGACCATAATTAAAACTATTATTGTGAATCCTATCCTCTGCTGCCAACAGAAACAGCTCCCTGCGGCCTCCTCTAAGTGACAGATTTCCAAATACTTAAAGAGCAATCATGCCTCCCCCTCAGCCTCCTCTTCTCTAGTCTGAACATTCCCACATCCGTCAGCCTTTTCTCAAAGGGCTTGGTCTCCAGTGGGGTTGCCAAGTCTCCCCTGTCGACTGGAAGGGGATGGAGGCGGCTGGGTTACCAGCTCCAGCTTGGGAAAGTCCTGGAGATTTGGGGGTGGAACCTGGAGAGTACAGGGACCTCAGTGGGGTACAATGCCACAAAGTCTACCCTCCAACGCATCCATTTTCTCTAAAGGAACTGATCTCTGTCATCTAGAGATGAGCTGTAATTCCAGGAGATCCCCATGTCCCACCTGGAGGCTGGCATCTTCAGGCCCCTGATCATCCTTGTTGCTTTCTTCTGCACCAACTCAATTTTGTCCACATCAAGCCACGAACCACTTTAAACAATTGAGCTGGACGAGGTTCTGCTGACCCAAGGGCGGGAGAGAAGAAAGCCTTCTTCACTGCCATCCCTGCCACCTCATCAACCTGCAAATGGGCTTTATGGCACGTTCTGTCTGTTAGCTCAACGAAACGCTAGTCGTCTTCCAGTCTGTTTCACGTTGCCCTGCCACTGCCTGGTAAATCAAGAGCTGGGGGCCTCACAGAGCATGGAATGCATTTGATCCTGCCCACATCACATCTGTCTTTCTAGCCACCTCCTTTTTCCAGAGCAGTAGCCATTTTCCCTTCCTTGCACCTTTCCCCCCCCATGCCTGTCACTAGACTGCTGGAGCACTGTCCATGACCACTTTTAAAAACTTATGGTGTTGTTTCTTATGTTGATATAGTGCTGCAAAAGGTTTGTATTGTTTTGCAAGACCACCAACAGTGGAAGAGATCACTAGTTTGGCCACAGCCTTCCCAACACAGAGAGCTGTATTTAGGATGCATGTGTTTTAGTCGAGCAGGAGAGAGGTACCGTCTAGTAGATATTTTGAAGAATTGTAGCTGTATATTGAATATCCTTGATTTGTTAGCATAAGCGTTCCAGATATTTGTCCATTACTGGGCGGTTAGATTTCATTGCAGATCTTTATTCCAGGCTTTCATGTTGATTAGGACCTTATTTTTTTTCCAAGTCCCACAAGATTTTATAAAGAATTGATAGCAGCCCCTTTGAACTAATTGATGATTTGCTAAGAAGAAGCTCAAGATTTGTTTTGGGACATGTAAAAGTATCTATTTTTTCATCCAGTCTGCTAAGCTTTTGAGCTGATGATATCTCAACCAAAAATCTCTCTTTTATCAGTTAGGTCCTGTGTCTGATGTAATCCAGATGTTGTCTATAGCATGAAGGCTCCTTTTTCCATTCCCAGTGGGACCATGAATGAAAGGTGTAGGTGGTTAGTGGGGAGACCTTTGGAGCCAGTAGCTTTCTTTTCAGATTCCAGATTTTCACAGTCGAGGCCAGGAATATATTTTGTTTGATTGTTTTGGGTCTACTAGATGCTGGCAGCCAGAGAATTTCTTGACGGGTGTATGGAGTGGCAAAGGATTGTTTGATATGCATCCAATTTGTAGGCGGGACATTCTGTAACATTTTGATCACATTAGACAATGCTGCTGTCTGGAAGTAATGGCGTAATAAGGGTAATCCAAGACTTCCCAGTGATGATGGTCTACTAAGATGTCGACAATCAATTCTTGATCTGTTCGAATTCCAGAAAAAAATTGAAAGTGAGTGTTGCCAGTTGCGAAGATCTTTATCAAAGATAGGGATTGGTAGTGTTCTGAATAAGAAAAGAAAGCACAGAAACAGAAAGCTTTGGATCAATTGAAGACAGTCAGCCAAAGATAGTGTGTGTTTGTTCCAGTCTCTTATTCTACCTTGTATGTCCTTGTGAAGCCTGTGGAAGTTGCATTCAGCCAACCTATTGAGATTTAAGGGTATTTATACCCCCAGATGCCAGTTGTAGTTGAAGGTGCTTTTCAACTGAGACCTAGTATCAGCGGACAGTACAATGGGATATATCTCAGACTTAGTTATGTTTAGTCCCGATACCTTCCCGAAGTTAAGGATTGTGTTTGAGATCGCTGGTAAGGATTTCAAAGGTTCAGATACATACAAGGTCATGTCATCTGCATATACCATAAATTTGTGCTCAGTTCCTTGAATATTAATTCCGGAGAATGCCTTATTTCTATGTAACTCCTTGGCCAGAGGTTCTATCGCTAAAGCAAAGATCAATGGCGAAAGCAGGCAGCCTTGCCTAGTGCCTCTGTTGGGGTGAAAGAAGGAGGAGTTCATGCCATTTACTCTAATTCTTGATTTGGACTGGGGATAAATAGAATTGAAAGCTGATAAAAAGTTCTTTCCAAAGCCTATTATTTTGCAGGAGTGCCATTAAGTATGGAATTTCAATACAGTCAAAGGCCTCTTCAAAATCAAGGGCCAGTATTAGTGCATCTTCAGATTATTTCTTTCCAAAGGAGATTACGTTGAGTGTGCGTCTTATGTTATCCATAATTTGTCTATTAGGAATAAATCCTGTTTGGTCTGGATTTATGAGCTCTGGGATGATTTTCTTCAAATGATTTGCTAAGATCACCCAAAAGAGTTTAGCATCATTGTTTAATGATGCTATGGGTCAGTATGAGGTGGATTCCATTGGATCCTTATGTTTTTTGGGTATTAAAACAATTGAAGATTCTGCCCATGATGGTGGTGTTCTGCCTCCTTGTAAAGCTGTATTACATAAAGCTATGAGAGGGTCTATCAATGAGGATTGGCAAGTCTTATAGAATTCAGCAGTTAGCCCATCTATTCTCGGAGTTTTATTCAACTTTGTATTTTTAATGATAGCTATCATTTCCTGATGGGAGATTAGATTGTCTAGAAGCACTGTCTGGTTGGCCGAGAGTCTTTTTATTGGCATTGTTGATTCCAGGAATGCAGATATTTTATCAGCTGGTGGTGAATTTGTAAAGTAGAGACCTTCATAAAATGTGGCAAAAGTATTTGTTATAGCTCTTGAGCTATTGTATATTTTTCCATCGGAGGACTTCAATGCATTAACTGTTTTACTCTTCATGCTAAGAGACACATATTCTTTGCTGATTTTTGCCACCTTTTTTGTTTCAGTATGAGGATATTCTTTTGTATTTTCTTCAGTTCTAATGATTCAAGTACCTTCTTTTCTGCTTGTAGTAAATAAGTAGATTTCTTTCAGGATGCCGTGTGTTCTTGTTCTAACGAAGTTATTCTGTTTAAAGTATCCATCCATAATCTTTCTGTTTCTCTTTTCAGGTAAGTTGTAGCCAATATGATGGAGCCCCACAACATCACCTTCATCGCATCCCTTTAGATTGCAGGATCTACTTCCGAGTCTTTATGAACTTCCAGAAACTGTTGCATGCCTTTCTCTATTTTGTCTTTTGTAGATGTGTGTAATAAAATTGAAGTGTCCATTGACCACTGGTTTTCCATGGTTTCATTTGAGGAGTCTAAGATGTGACAGTCTAGCCAAGCATGGTCAGTTAAATGCCTTGTGCCAGTGTTGGCTGACTGAAGGTGTGGTAATAATGAAGATATAAATATGTAATCTATGCGAGTAAATGCCTGTAAAGTCGTGCCCTTATGATGTACTTGCAGACTTCCCAACAGTAGCCATCGATACCTAATGCCTTCTTGTTGTAGCCGGGAAGTAGTTGGCTTAAGCTATCTCCTGATTTTCAGCGCTTCTTGCGGTAAGTTCGGGAAGACTTGAATTTGATAATTTTTATATTTTAAAAAGCCCTTGACCGCTGCCTCTTTTAGGATTTTTTGTTTGGTTCTTTCATCAGCAAATTGTGCTAAGATATCTGTAGGACCGCAGCACTTCAATGCATTAAGGGGACCCAGTCTATAAGCCTTCAAAATGGCTGGCACCACCGCATCTTCCAAATTGAATGCAAATGCCAGCCATGAGGAGATGAAACAGATTAGATCAGCACTGCCCTTCTCGCCCTCCAGGATCCCCCTAAATTGTACATTGAGGTGCCGTATCTGAGCTTCCACTGAAATTAATCTTTCTCTATAGTTCAATTCCCTGGTTTGTAATTCGCGGACATCATTTTTAAGGATCAGGCCCATATTGAGGACTGCTTCTGCCATGCTAGTAGTTTTGGTCAGGGACACTTGTATTTTGGACAATTGTTCTTTTACCAGCTGCAGTGAGACTTGTATATTTCGGTGAGTCTTTTTTCCATATTTACTAGAAGGGTAGGCAAGTCTGTTCCATTCATACCCACAATCTGTGTTTGTTGTGAGGATTGCTCTGCCGCCATCTTTGCATTTCCCTCGCCTAACTTTCTTTGTTTCTAGGTTTAAAAAAGTCTTTACCAGTTTTAGGAGTTCTCTTGGTAGTAGCTGTGTGTGTCCCGTAGTTTTTTCCCTTTCCATGAAGAACGATATTTGATTTTGAAGTTGGTTTTATATCATAAGGAGAGAGGAGGTTTGGAGCTTACAGTTCATGCGACTGCCATTGTTCATGGCGTCGCCACTCCCCCCTCCTTTTTTCCATCTATGGACTTGACAATGATGTGTGGCATCTTTCAAACTTACACAGAATCTCGAAGGATCAGAAAATAAATACTGGGGGAAAGTTTTTTTCCCACTCCACCATCAACTGGGATTTAATATTTTAAATGGATTCAGTAAATTAGGGGATCAGGGAGAATTTACTAGGATTAAGGGAAATGGTCAATTTCTGTTCAGTCTCTCTTAGTCTCCTACCCTACTGTTCTAAATTTAGGGTAGGTGAATCATTGGGTAGCGATCACCTGCCTCTTCATCTAGAAGTAATATTCCCCTTCAACGAGAAACTTGAACAAGAACCTGAGGTAGGATTAATTAGTTCAAGTCAAATTTTAAAAAGAACCCAATGGGATGCTAATAAATCAAATGAGGCCTATGCTATCTTTTATTTAGACACTTGTCAGAACCTTATGTCACAACTGTCTAATGAGCCTTCATCTATTAAACAAACAGTGATTTTGGAGCAAGTGTTTCACCTTTTTAACCATTTGTTGTTTAAAAGGGTAACACAAAGCCACAACCTCTTAGGAAAAAAATTGGTTCAACAGAGATTGTTATCACACTTGTAAAGAAATATGTAGAATTTACAGAGCGTACAGGCGTATGAGCTAAGAGTTTATTAGCCACTTTGATCTATCGTAAGAGGCAGCTAAAGCACCTGATTAGGTTTTTAAAAAGATCTTTGAAAGAAAGTTGGTATAGATTGATTACAGCTATAAACAACCATGATGCTCCAACTTTTTGGTCCTTGATTAATAAGGGCCTTGATTACGGCTCTAGAATATGCTGTCATATTTCTCCTAGTGTTTGGGAGATATTTTGGAGAGATTTTCAGGTCTACTACTTTACCTGCTGATACTAGTGTACATAGCTCATCAGATAATCTCCCTTCCTGGCCTCCAATAACGGAGAAAGAAATAGCTAGCTTTATTACGAAGCTTAAAACTGGCAAAGCACCTGGCCCTGATTATGTAGTAAATGAACTCTTTAAGCTTGGCTCCCTTTTTTTTCAACATTTGCCATTCTGGCTTTATACCAAAATCTTGGTTAAATTCAATAGTTGTTCTGATACATTAAAAAGGTGATTATTCCAAACCTGACAATTACAGACCAATTAGTCTGCTTTCTTGTGTGGGAAAATTATTTACCTCCTATTTATTGATTAAATTACGGACTTGGCTCTTAGAGAAACAAGTCCTTATGCCCTCTCAGATTGGTTTTAAGAGCCAGACTTCTACCATTGACCATTGTGCAGTACTCGCTCATTTGATTGAGAAGTATATTAATCCTTTGGGAGGTAAACTATATGTTGCATTCATTGACTTGAAAAGGGCTTTTGATGCAATTCCTCATGCCAGATTGTGGGGAAAGCTTGCAAAAACCGATATGGATCATCAACTACTTTGGCTAATTCAAACGTTTTACCAAAACAACACCACACATGTGAGGTGTGGGAGTAAAGGCCAACTGTCTAAAATGATTAAAATTAATAGAGGTGTTTGTCAGGGCTGTCTATTAGAGCCTTATTTATTTAATCTCTATATTAACAACATTGAAAACCACCTTTCTGGTGAATCCTTCCATCCTCCCCACCCGTCTCAAAAACCTATATCAAATTTATTTTATGCTGACGATGCCGTGTTGTTATGTCAGTCATATGTTGGGCTGAAATGTTTGATGAATGCGTTTGCATTTTACTGCTCTCGGGAGCTACTGTGGGGAGCGGTGGCGCAGGCAGTACAATGCCTGCTGTAACATCATTGAACAGCCATTAAGGCTGTTCAAGACTCACCGCAGCCGGGGTGTGCTCCCAGCCCTAGTCCCAGCTCCTGCCCACCCAGCGGCTTGAAAGCATAAGCATAAAGCATAATTGCGAGTAGACAAATTGGGTACCTGCCCTAGGTGGCAGGGGGCACCCTCCTCCTTGCGGGTGTGTGTGCAGCAGGTGGCGACGGCGGTGATGACGGCAACGGTGAAACAGTGACAGCGGGACGGCCCTGGTGACCTAGTGAGCATGTAAGCGGCGGAGCCTGGATGGAGGCAGAGTTATGGAGGCGCGGTGACGTGGCGGTGCAGCGCGGCGGAGCCAGCAGGACGGAGCCGAGGCTGCGGCCGGTGCGTGGCCGCACACTAGAAGGAGGCCGCCGGAGGAAGCTGCTGAACTAAGACCAGCTCCAAAAAGCGCCAAGAGGGAGAACGCCGGAATAACATCCACACCCAAAGCCTGCCGGAATAAGAACCGAAATAACAAAACAACAAGAGCCTGCCCTGCTGCCTGGGCGCTGGTAGGTAGTCACTTCCCCTGTTAATGTGGCCCTAGATAGGTACTATAAATCATATGCAAACTGCTCAGAGACCCTTCAAGGTTTGAGCGGTATATAAGCCGAAAGTTAAATTTTAAAAAATTAAACTACTCCAAAACCAAAGTAGTTGTTTTTTCTAAAGGTGTACCGCCTCACCATTTTTCTTGGTAAATAAACGGCCAGTCGATCAAACAGGTTAATTCCTTTCGTTACTTGGGTGTGCTTTTTTCTTATAGATTGTCCTGGAAAACTCATGTTACTGCTGCTAAGAAGCTGGCATCAATACATTCATCTCCCTCTTAAAATGTTTCCGGACTACGGGCGGTAACTTTTTAACTGCTGCCATTTGTGCTTATCATGCAAAAGTGATTTCCCAATTACTCGATGGGTCTCTTTTGTTTATTACTAGGGTCAACAATAAGTTAGACTCCTGTTTAAACTCTTTTCTTCGTTCTCTGTCTAATCTCCCCTCATGTGTGTCTGGTCCAGCTATTCTTGTGGAATTTGCTGAGCAGTCCTTAGAAGCAAAGGCTTGGATTGCAACTTTTTTCTTTAGGCTAAAAATACTCTATTCCCTAAAAAGGTAAAGGTTCCCTTGCTTGAAAGTCAGTCGAATCCGACTCTAGGGTTGTGGTGCTCATCTCCATTTCAAAGCCGAAGAGACAGCGTTGTCCAAAGACGTTTCTGTGGTCATGTGGCCGGCATGACTAAACACCAAGGCACACGGAACACTGTTACCTTCCCGCTGAGTGGTACTTGCAATTTCTTGCTTTCAAACTGCTAGGTTGGCAGGAGCTGGAACTAGAGACGGGAGCTCACTCCGTCATGCGGCACACTCGGGTCTCTAACTGCTGAACTACCAACCTTCCACAGCCTGTAGTTCAGCATCTTAACCACTTGAGCCACCTTAGCTCCTCACTCTATTTCATAGAGGGATGTTATTTGCACCTTTTAGCTAAGGACAGTTTTCGAAGTTCATGCCTGCAATTGGTTGATGGCAGATTACAAAGTTTAGGATTTCCCCATGTATTTTTCAATCAAGTAGACTACCCTTCTGCGCGGAAGCAAATTAAATCTAGTGTTTACCTAGATAAATGGAGTACAAGTTGCCGAGCTCAACGGGTCTGTTCTTTGTATTATTTAAGTCTTCCAATTCCAGAATCTTTGCCCTCTTACTATAAATCTTTGATGGTCCCCAAATATAGAATATTGTTTTCCAAGGCAAGATTAAGTGTTTTGCCTCTTGGGAAACTAGCGGGCAGATTCCTAGGGACCCCTTTTTCAGAACGACTTTGTAATTGTAATTCAGGTGATTTGGATACAATTTGGCATTTTTTCATTGATTGCAGAAAACACAATATGGCTCCTGACTGATGGATCTCAGTGTATATTCAAAAATGGAGCCCTGCTACTAATCAGGAACTTGTAGCTAATCTCTTAGCTGATACTGATCCAAATGTGACGTTGGCAGTGGCAAAGTTTTTATCTGTAACCCTGGGTGGTATTAAATGAATTGACTCTTTTAGCTAGTTAATACATATTTGGTAACCAAATTGTTTAATTTTGTGAAATTGTAACTGTAACTGTAATGTACTGTATGTATATATGTTGTATTTTGTGTTATATCCTATTTGCTTATGACATGGGTCTATGAGCAATAAAAATGAATGGATGGGGAAATGGATATAGTATATGGTGCAATTGTCACTTGGAAGGTCATGCAGTTCTTGGTGTTCTGAAGAAACTCTATTTTGTCATCTTTGTGCAACATGATCATACTTGCACAGCAATGGTTGGTGCATTTCCATGTCTGGTTGCCATCAAGTAAAAAAAATCCTGAACAGAAACAAACAAAAGGGGAACAACATGGAAAATATACAGCAACAAAAGGGGAACTATTTATTACAAATTTTACTCATCACTTGTGGGTATGTAAAGTGCCGTCAAGTTGCATCTGACTTATGGCAACTCCATAGGGGGCATTCAAGACAAGTGAGAAGAAGAAATGGTTTGCCATTTACATTGGTCAGCTGCAGAGCTCAGTGTTCTGAGGTAAAAAACCCCAACAGTTACAGGGGATTGCAGAGAGCTAAAGACAGTTGAGGAAATCAGGAGTGACCAAGGACAACCTGTGAGGTGAAGCAAAGCTGCTGGCCCAACCTCTCTCATGGCTTCCAACACACTCCCCCCACCTCCTACACCTAACCTCCTACACCTAACTGTCAGGTGCAGCCCCACCTCCACAGTGGCTTCTAATACTCCTCCCATTCCCCCTCCTACACTGGACAGGCAGCTGCCTGTCAGGTGTAGGAGAGGAGGTGGGATGGCTTCCAAAGCTCTCCCCCCACCTCCTACACCTAACAGGTGGTTGTCTGTCAGGTGCAGCCCCACCTCCACAGTGGCTTCTAATACTCCCCCCTCCCCATCCTACACTGGACAGGCAGCTGCCTGTCAGGTGTAGAAGAGTAGGTGGGATGCTTACAGCCACCAGGGAGGTTTGCTCAGCAGGATTGCCTTGGCACTGCTTCTGGCCCAGCCTCCCCGATGCCTTTAAATACAACTCCCCTCTCCAACACCAGACAGGCCAGTGTCTGTCAGGTGTAGGAGCAGGGCCAGCATATGAATGGTTATGGGGAGATAGTAAAGGACATTTCTATTGAGCAAACTTCAGAGGACAGCAGAAGACAGGAAGGCCTGGCATGATCTGGTCCATGGGGTCACGAAGAGTTGGACTCGACTGTGCGACTGAACAACAACAAAGGACATTTCTAGGAGCCTTTTCGATGTGTGCCTCCCTCAAGAAATGTTCACCACATCACCACTCCCTCACACCAACTCCCCCTCACACCTCTCACCTCTTACTGCTCCCAAGAAAGCTCCTGGCAAACGTTGAGCCAGATACACCAACGCTATTAAGGAGGAGGCAACTTAGGAATGAGGCAAAGACATTTGCACATAGTACTCCTACAGTGCACTGAGCTGCACAGGCCAAGTACACAGAAATGTACGATCTTCACCTCATGAAACTCCGGAGGCCTCCGTTTCCTACCGATCTAGACACCGAACAGTCTAGCCAAAAAGGAAGGGGGATGTTTTGCATATCGAGGAGGGGTCTTCCCCCCTTTGTTCTCAAGGCATTATGGGAGTCTATTTATTAAACAAAAACATTTTCCCTAAACAAATTAGCCATTTAAACGCCATGCACACTAACTCTACTTAGTTTTGTGACTTGGTCTCTCGATGGAGATAAATCAATGCATATATAAAATCATAACAATGACACAAGAAACAGCTGAAGAACAACTCGCCTCGGTCCAAAAGCTGACTAAACCATCTTTCCATTTCGGGGGAGGGAGATTTCTCCCAGTCCTGAAATCTCAAACTTCATTCGAAAATGAGGGGACTAACGCTCGTGTGGGCATTAGGTTTGAAAGATCATACGGTGGAGAAGGATCCTCTTCTTTTAAACTGGGGGACTTATACGCCTCCGCAGGGACGCTGACCAGGCGTACCTGCTCCAACCTGAAGGTTCCCCTTCTCCCATTATTTATTTATTTATTAAACTAAACACATTCCTTAACACAGCCACAACATGTGCAGCATGGACTCACCCCCATGTGCCACTATGGTAGGGCAAGGCAAGGGAGGCAGTTTGGATGCTCCTCACCGACTATGTGTCTCCTTGGGGGCGTGGTTGGCTGCAGCCCGGTCTGGCCAGTTGTGTAATTATGGGTTGGCCAGAGGGGTGGGGGGGGTGGGGTGGCCTCCTCTCCTCTATTTAAGGCACCAGCTCACCCTCAGTTTGCTCGCATGCTTCCCATGCCCACATTTTTGCGTTCAGTTTGTGATGGGTCACGTTTCAGCACTTGTTTGTCTATTGTACTAGTCTCATCAGAGTTTGGGCAGTTTGGGCATTGGGATGGATTCTTTGACTCCCCTGTTTTGTGGAAACCCTGTGGGTTCAAAGTCATCTAGTTTAAATCTGTTGTGTATTTACTGATATGGGAATGTGAAACCTTTGTCTCTCATCTAGAAGAAGATGCCTATTTCTTGGATTGTATGAGTTAAGTTTTGTAGGGCGAGTCTTCTCTTTTCTGCCAAACCACCCCTAAATGTGAAGCATCCAATAACATCAAAACCAAACAAATCCAGCAGAAACTCAGAACAATACTTTTATCATACACTATACTTACCACAGGATTAATTTTGTAATATTCTATAAGGTCTTCCCCCGCTTCCATATTCCTTTCCTTTTTGAGCAGTGTCTTTCTTCTTCAGCTATTCCTCTATAAGATGTTTCTAGGTTGTCTCAGGTTATTTTATCAGAGGGCAATCCTAAGCAGGTCTACTCAGAATCCTAATCAAGTCTATTCAGTAGGGTATATTCCCTGGATATTGTTCTTAGGATTGTTCTGTTAATGTAGAAGGTTGCTTCAAACAGTTGCCTCTCAAGAAAATGAATTAAGTATATTTAATAAACGTTTATATTTGTTTTTGTAATGAGAGTTAATTAAAAAATAAGGGATATAAGAAAAGGCATTTTAGTTCAGAAGAAAGAGGATATAGTTCTATATGACCTGTGTTCCCTGGTCTACTTTTGTTATAGACCACAGAGAAAATGTTATTTATTTCATCTTATCCTACCTAAAACTTTTTTGGGTGTGGGGAGTATATTACACAGCTTTCCACTGAAAACTGATGCAGAATATTTGTGAATATAAAAATAAAATTTTGGCTCATCCCTAGAAATAACAGATCCAAAAGGAAGTGGCATTCTGCTTCCTATAGTATCTTGCGTGAATGGGGTCACATGGATTCATTTCTCAAAACTGTGAGCTCTTTTTGGCACTAAAACAAAAGCTACTGTAACTCACCTGTGGCATACATTCATTCCTGCCTGCTTTATTTATATAATCTCCTTACTGTTCCATTATAAGTAGCTTTTGTGGCTGATGAAAATTAGCCATGGGAAAGCTCACATCTGCAAGCAGACAGGAGAAAACTTTAGAAGGATCCAGAGAAGCAAAATTGACAAAGAACTATTCTTGATCAAAGTCCTTTTCTCCTTTCAATTTTAGTCAAAAAATCTCTTTATCCCCTCTTATTACGTTGTTTAGTACTTCTAAGGCTAGGATAAATATAAGAGGAGATAAAGGACACCCTTGTCTAGTCCCCTTTTGAATCTTAAAGATATTTGTCAGCTCGCCATTCACCATTACTCTTGCTCTTTGTTCATTATATATAGCTTGAATCATCCTATTAAAGTATTCCCCTGCTTCCATCATCTGCAGTGTCTCTGTAATGAATGGCCAAGTAACATTCTCTGGGTCCAGTTTGGGTAACAGTACTATTTCACAATATAAATATTTGTTAGGAGGTTCCAGTGACCCTACTGGGGCAATGGTTTAGCACGTTTGTCTGCAATCATTTTTTTTCCAGTTGGAAAATAACACATGTTAATAATTTCTTTCTTTTGTATCTTCTCAGAATGTGACATCAATGTGTATGCTTTGGGATTAATCCTTTCACTCTGTGTCAGTTTTATACATCCCCAATTATCTTCATAGATTATCTTCACAGACTATTATAGATTAACATAGGTGCATCTAATCCCAAATTTAACAATTGGCAAATCCAAACATCCTCCTGACATGTCTGTGCTGTTGCTGTTGCGTCCTAACACCTTAGGGTAGAACTGCCACCAGTTCAACACATTTAGCTTGTGATGGTTGTCTTTTGATTAAACCAACTAACAGTGTCAAAAGGCTTCAAGCCCAAACCACCAAACAAGAACAGGAGCCTTTAGGGGGGAGGGGCTGGCTGAGCAGGACAAACAACCAGAAAAGTGAGATGTGCGTCCTAACACCTTAGGGTAGAACTGCCACCAGTTCTCTTCTTACTATCTAGTCAGCCAGAGACCAAGGGACAAAGTCACAGTTCCTCCTGGAACCACTACCACCACCACCAATGAGGTGGACAACATCGGGATAAGGATGGCCCAGGAAGATCTGCCACAATTTCTGCGTGGCCACTGGATTTACCTGGTTGAGCTATAGGATAACATCACCCTGGAGAACCATCTGGAGACCATCTTGTTAAATTGAGTATAATTTTATTAACTGTCATGAATGTTTTATTGCTTTTATCTGTTTTATATGGGCTTTGCCCCTTGTAAGCCGCCCTGAGCCCGCTCTGCGGGGAGGGCGGGGTATAAATCTTAATAAAATAAATAAATAAATAAATAAAGTCAATAAAGTTACCCTTGCAGGATAGGACACCTTCGAGGTAAATTCCACAAACAATTACTCTGGTATGTTTTCGAAAGCTGAAGAAGTGTACATGCACACAAAAGCTTATACCCTGAATTAAACTGTGTTGGTCTTAAAGGTGCCACTGGACTCAAACTTTGTTCTGGTATCTGGTACCTGTAGCCAATGAGGGCTAAAGTACTGGATTCAGATGGAAGCCTCCTGAATTCAAGAACACCACCAAAGTATAATTAAAGTGATTTATTTAAAATCATGCAGAAATATCAAAGCAAGAGGATAAAATAACAAAGTCTATCTAAGCACTTTTACAGACATAGTTCAAGGTTCTAGATATTACCCAACAGCAGACTAGGTCTTCAAGGTTCCAAGCTTCAAAGTCCGACTCCAAGACAAGGTATTCAGTCAGTAAGGCCCACCAAACAAGACAGCACCAGGACTAATCCAAGCACAGGGCCAGTCACAGAAAACACCTGAGGCAGTAGCCTGTGACCCAACACAATACTCAACACGATAGCTAGCAGCAATGGCTTTACTGCTCAACACTTCTGGCTTGTAGCACGACACACAATGGTTTGCAGCTCTCCTGGCTAGCAACCCATCACATAAACCTTGGACTGCAAGAAGATCAAATCAGTCAATCCTCAAAGAAATCAACCCTGACTGTTCCCTGGAAGGCCAGATGATGAACTTGAGGCTCAAATACTTTGGCCACCAAATGAGAGGGGAGCACTCACTGGAGAAGACCCTGATGCTGGGAAAGACTGAAGGTCAAAGAAGACGGGGACGGCAAAGGATGAGATGGTTAGACAGTGTCATAGATGCAATGAACATGAAATTGAGCAAACTTCAGAGGACGGTGGGAGACAGGAGGGCCTGGCGGGATCTGGTCCCTGTGGTCGCGAAGAGTCGGACTCAACTGTGCGACTGAACAACAACAAAACCACCAGACCCCTTGCTGAGGTGATGATCTGATCAATCAAAAGGGCTTGTCAATTAACCAGATGTTCTACAGGCACATCAAGTTCAAGTGAACACCTCTCCCCCACCCATGATCTCAGGCACTAATGAGATGGAATGCACCCTCCCCTATCTCATGTCCTTAGAGTGAGGCCTAATGAAATGACCTGCAGCTGGGTTACTTCCCATCTCTCTTATCTATGTCTCTGAAGCTTCTAACAGCTTGTTTTTTTGCATAGGAAAAAATCTTTTTTTTTTTGCAAGGCCTCTTTAACAGACCATTTTACTAGGCCAAAAACCTGAACTAAATAAAATTTGAACAAGAAACTGCATAGGAAAACCAGTTTCTTGACAACCAGTACCTTCTATATATTCAAACAAGTTTCCACTGGTGGACTTCTGATCAGTGGTGTCCTAAGCCCAATCAGCATTTACATTTAAATTATGGATAATCTGCCTTGAGCCGCTGTGAGAAATACAATTCGAGTTTTGATGTGGTGGCAGTTGCCAGCAGCAGTTTCAAGCCTCACTCTTTTCACTGCATTCTAGTCATTTGGTTGGGTGCAGAAACAGTTCTGCAAAAAAATCCTACAGCCATCTGTCTGGCCTTGTCACTGTAGCTATATCCAATAATTCTCTAATTGAGTACTGATTATTGTTTGGCAGTGAATTTTGGCCTCCTTGTGGAGTTTCACTTCTTTTGCATCTCTCATATCAAAATGCTCTGGCATCTCAGTAAATTTCTGTTTCCAGTTTAAGGAAATAGCTCGTGCCAGTCTCTCTTGTATTTGAATGCCGAAGTAATATTTTATATTCTGTTCACTGATTGCTGTAACCCACTAGTAAACCTTCTGTAGACCTGATTATTTCTAACGGAGTGTTAGGCATAAGCCTTCCATCCAAACACTCTTGGTTTGGATCCATGCCACAATTTACATGGAGTGCTGCCAATGGCCTTTGATGGCAATCTATTTTGTAGCTATGCTGCTGTCATAATTGCTTTCAGGGGTCATTTCGTAGAAAAACAGCTGCAGGAGCTCATTAGCATATCTAATAGGCAGACTTCCGGTGGATGGTGGCACGCTGAGCAATCGCATCTCCCGGACATCCTGGGGATGCGAGCTGCGCACGAATGGGAAGGAGGGGGTATGCAGGCTCGTTGCCCCCCAAGAGGCCCGGCAAAGGGCTTCTAGCCATGGGGCTTTTGAGAAGTTGCCTCTTCGCCAGCACGATGCTGGGGAATTGAGGTGCCTCTCTGCCCCGATGGTCCCTCCTGTGAGTGTCCATATGGAGCCTAGTGACGCTGACCGGGACAAGCGCTGGGGATCGAGCGGTCGAATCAGAGACTAAGCGAGGTCAGAAGACCAATATGAACATGAGTCAGATTAAAGCATTTTTGACAATCTAAAAAGAAAGCTCCCCACCCTACGGACGAGAAGTGAAGTGAGCGAGGGGAGGGGCCCCTCCCGTGCACATGAACTTTTAAGCAGAAAAACAGGGGGGGGGAGCGGAAGTGAAAGTGTTGAAATCTGTTGAGAAAAATTTACCACGGCATGTATAAGCATTTGAGCACACATTCAGAGACTTTAGAAACTGTGGTGAAAGTAAACAATCGATAAAAGATGGCGGGGAAGAGGACGGAGAAGGAGAAACTTTTAAAAGCAAAAGGGGAGAGCCCAAGACCGGAAGGAACCACTGAGCTGGCTAAAATGTTGGCAGAATCTCTGCGCCCCCTGCTGGAACAGATGACTAACGTCAAGGAACAGGTGTCTACAATGACCAAATGTATCACCACCCAGCAACTACAAGTGAATGAGACTCTTAAAATCACAGAGCAAACAGCTGAGAAGGTGAAAGAAGTTGACGCCACTACCCAAAAGGTGAAGAAAAAGGTACAAAAATTGGAAAAGAAGCAAGTCTTCACAGAAGAACAACTTTTACAGCTGCAAATGGAGAAGGCAAACCTGGTCCTCTGATTCCAGGGTGTCCCAGAATCTAAAGGAGAGAATCTGAAACAAATGTAAAGAGACATGTGAGGGATACTATCCTGAAAGCGACAACAGGGACAACCTTGAAAATCGGGGACAGTACCATCAGGATCCTTAAAGACATCCCATTTGAAATAAGACAAAGGAGAAGGAAATACAAAGATTTAATCATTTTTCTTCAAACAAATGCAATCAGCTATTGGTGGCTGTATCCAGAGGGCGTAACCTTCAAGAGAAAAAGGAAAAGATTGACTCTCTTTCCAAAGCATGAGACTTTTTGAAAATCCAGTTGGGCGAGCAAGAAAAAGGAGATAAAGAGGACAGTAAGTCCAGTGGTGAGCTGGACTCGGGGTCTTCTGGAGAGGACTCTCTGTCAGAGAAGGGGGCAGCGGCTCTTAAAAGTCCTTATAAACTGCTAAGAAGACAGGATAAGAAGAAATGAAGGCTGAAGGACTCCGCATTGTGCCTTTGAAAAGGGTTGATAGTAACGAGATGCTTTGGGGTTTTTCTTTTTAACAGTTAATTTAAGATTAAAAAGTTGAATTAGCAGACCTGACTAAGTTCAAAAAATTGTTAGCGAGTTTAGAACTGACTTTGTACTTAAGCGATTTTGAGGATCTCCTCTCTTGGGATTTTAGATAGTAGTGGGTATTCTTTTCTTTATCCCTAATTGTAGTTCCCTTTCCTTTTTTTCGTTGTAGATTTGTAGTCTTTAGAAAAATGAAATAAAAAAAATCCCCTTCGGGGGGCCAAAAAAAAGCATATCTAACACAATAGCTCATTAGCATATGCCACACCCCCTGACATCACCAGAAGTGATGTCAGAAGGGGAAGCAAAAAGGGGGGGAAGGCACCTTCAAAAGCCTCCCCTTCCCATCCCCAGCCAGCCTGCCAAGGTAGGCGGGGGGGGAGCGAAGAGAGAAGGGGTTTAAAGTTTAAACCCCTTCTCTATGGAGTCGCGCTGCAGTGGCAGCGTGATCTTTCCATTGTATTCTATGGGGCCATAGAATACAATGGAAAGATTGTGCAGCTGCTGCAGTGCGACTCTAGAAAGAAGGAGCGTGGGGGTGGGAGCTGGTAGCAGGGCTTGCCACCACCGCCATTTGTGCCTGCTCCAAACGGGAAGCAAACTGAGCACTGAAGGGATGGAAAACAATGCAGAACAGTGGTGGTGGGAAATTGATGGACATGCACAATGAAAGTGATGGGAATGCAAAAGGACAAAGAAAACTTGACGGACATGGACGGTGAAAGTGAGGGAAAGCACCAATGCATAGTAGGCCTATGTTCCAGCAAAGTTCCACGACAGAGTAAGGATTCTAATGTGGGTCTCCTAGATCCTAGTCCAACACTAACTGCTGGCCCATGCTGGTCCAATATGCGCAGTAACTGTCAAGAACTAAACTTTATTTTGGGACAGCGATGGCAGATGCACTCCTCAAAACGGAGGAGGGCGAATCGCACACTAGCGGCCTGGAGGGGTGCCACCTCAACTGACATGGCTGATAGGCTCCAGGCCAGGGGGCTTTTGAGGGGTAGCCTCTTCGATGGCATAATGCCGGAGAATTGAGGCTCCCCTCCGCCCCGATGGTCCAGTCACTCAGTGGCCTTCGGGCATAAGCTGGACTGACCGGGACAAGTGCCGGAGATCGAGCGGAATGGCGTAAAACCGAGCGCGGTCAGATAAACTGACCGACAATGAACATGAGTTCTGAATAAAATGGAGTAGTTTGAAAAGTGATTCCCCCCCGCGCGCGATTGGAAACAGAGATTGCAAAGAGGGACGCCTCTTTTGCAAATGAACGGTTAAGACACGAAGGGGGAGAGGGGAGGAAGTAAACCGAAAGTGTTTTGAGAGACTTATCTGAATTGTGAAGTCGTTTGGTGAGTTTTCTGAGTTGTGGGGAAGCAGCAGAAACTGTAAACAAAATGGGAAAGATGGCGGCCCAACACAGAAAGTTCAAAACAAAGCCAGGTGGGCAGAGTCCGAGACCAGAAGAGGGAGCAGATGTCCTCAAACTCCTGGTGGATATACTCAAGCCGGTGATGGAACAACTCGATGGTATTAACCAGCAGTTGACTGTGATGAATAAAAACTTTGCAGCACAGCAGCTTCAGCTGAACGAGACGGAGAAAAAAGTGGAGCAGGCAAACGAGAAAATTAAAGAGATTGACACCATAAGTAAGAAGTTGAAGAAAAGGATGGGAGAGGTGGAAATGATGCAAAATTGCCAAGAGGATCAAGTCTTGCAGCTTCAGATGGAAAAAGCTAACATGATTCTCAGGTTTCAGGGAGTTCCTGAAATGGATCGGGAAGACTCGAAGAGGGTGCTTAGTGAGATCATCGCTCCAGTAGTAGGTTTAACAGTGGATGAACTTGTAAACGAAATGGAGACAGCCTATAGGGCTTACTCCAACTACACTTATACCAACAATCGTGGCAAAACGATTGCTTGACAACATTAGATGATTCAATTTGGACTAAAATCTGGAAATCTAGCATGTCAGACTCCAGATCTTATTCATTAGATCTTCACAGACTAAAAATAAATACAAGATGGTACCTTACCCCACAAACCCTATCAAGAATATCTGCAAAATACTCACCGTTATGTTGGAAGGGATGTGGACAAACAGGCACTTTTGCACACTGCTGGTGGTTATGTGACGTGATACGCCCTTTTTGGTTGGAAATCCTAAAGAAGATAAAACAAATCCTAGACATAGAAATTACATACACTCCTGAGAACTTAATGCTAGATGTCTGGCCAGATGACATAAACCAGCATCATTATAAAAGCATACTAAAAACAATGCTTTATGCGGCAAGGACTTCAATAGCATCAAAATGGAAGGATCCCAACCCACCCAATATTCAGG
>NW_015164689.1:39668-42046 GCF_001447785.1 Gekko japonicus
GAGAGACTCCACTTTTAAAGCTAAAGAATTTCTGAAACATCAGCTGGTGACAGATGATGAGTCTAAAGAGGGAGAATCGAAGTCGAGTGACTCTGCTACCTCGGGAACAGAAGAGGATTCTTTGGTAGAAAAGGGTGCAGGACCTGCCAGAGTGGTATACGATTTCAGAGACAGAAAGCCGAAGTAAAGGCAGAAGGACTTGGAAAATGGCCTTTTGAAGCAAAGAATAAGATGATCAGAGACTTCTCTCATAACAACTAACAAAATAACATACAAGGCGAATTGTTATAAGCAAAAACTCAACAAGTATATTGTGGTAATAAAACTAATGGTACTAACATATTTACTAACAGTGAAAAGATCTCCTTCTCTTGGGGTTTTAGTCTAGTGTGGTTTGCTTTTCTTTATCCCTAGTTGTCGTCCCTCCCCTATATTTCTTTGTAGTTTGTAGTATATGCAAAATAAAAATATCCCTACGGGGATTAAAAAAAAAGAACTAAACTTTATTTTGATGGCATACATATACCATACATTGCTATTTCAAGCAAATTAAGTTATACAAAGGTAGTATATACATATTATTGACCATATTTTTCCTTGTTCCCAAAATTTCTCTATAGGTGTTTGGGGGGGGGTGCGGATAAAAATCACCACCCCCATGGATGTAAAATGTCTAGTAACTTTACATCACCATAAGATACAATATACTGGCACAGGAGCCCATACAAGAAGAGTTCACCTGACTTCTGGAGTTACAAATAAGAACATAAGAGAAGCCCATGTTGGATCAGGCCAAGGGCCCATCTAGTCCAGCACTCTGTCACACAGTGGCCAAAAATACCAGGTGCCATCAGGAGGTCCAGCAGTGGGGCCATGACACTAGAAGCCCTCCTACTGTTGCCCCCCCCCCCAAGCGCCAAGAATACAGACCATCACTTGCCCCAGCCTGACCGTTCCTATCTATGCATTTTGGCTAATAGCCACTGATGGACTTCTGCTCCCTATGCTTATCTCATTCCCTCTTGAAGCTGTCCATGCTTGTAGCCGCCACCACCTCCTGTGGCAGTGAATTCCATGTGTTAATCACTCTTTGGGTGAAGAAGTACTTCCTTTTTGAAGACTTTAGATAGGGTGTTCAAGAATCACACAACACACTGATTTCTTTGAAGCTGCAGATCAGCTCTGTCTGTCTCTCTCTCTGTACCACAACTGTCCCTGTTCTTCTGACAGGCTGTCTCTCAGCAGCATTTTTATTAACAGAAAGAAAAGCAAGCTCATTCATTTGAACATTGTTACATTATCAAGCTTTCTATGTTAGGAATACAGAATGTTCTTCTCAGGCAAGACAATCTTTGAATGTTGCAAAAGCTTGTATGCTCTCAGTAATTCATTGTTATAAGAGGAATTTAGCAGCCTCATGCAAACTCAGAAAACCTTGTTTCCTGCTTGCCAATTCTCCCGGCAGAGTAGTGTCTGTGGGAATTCATACTTTGACTTGGGAAGTCTGAACTTTGACCCCGGGCATGCCACGCTGGATTTCCATTCAGACCCCACAATCCACGCGAGCCCATTGGTCCACGTTAGGATCCTACCATATTGTTCCTAGACCCGAAGGTCTGTTTGACTGCATGGCCAGGCTAACGCTGGTGAGGCTCTCTTAATACATAACAATACTGTTATATAAATATTGGTATCAAATATTACCAAACATAGGTTTCACCCAAACAAAACATCAAAGTGCAGGTTTACATTCTGTTCAAATATTCCGACAGCACCTTGTCAGTATCACAATCACCAGTCCCACGGGAGAATGTAATCCTTTTCAAGGACTGTGATGTATATAAAGGACATAGGTAAAGGTAAAGGTTCCCTTGCTCGAAAGCCAGTCGAGTCCGACTCTTGGGTTGCGGTGCTCATCTCCGTTTCCAAGCCGAAGAGCCAGCGCTGTCCGAAGACGTTTCCGTGGTCATGTGGCCGGCATGACTAAACACCAAGGCGCACGGAACGCTGTTACCTTCCCACCGAAGTGGTCCCTATTTATCTACTTGCAATTTCTTGCTTTCGAACTGCTAGGTTGGCAGGAGCTGGAACTAGAGACAGGAGCTCACCCTGTCTTGCGGCACCCGGGTCTTGAACTGCTGAACTACTGACCTTCCACAGCCTAGGCGAACAGTAGACATAACACAGGTGCAGTTCACAGGCTTGATAAGTAAGAAGCTAGCAGCGAAGCATACTCTCCCCCTCACATCCTCCAGTTGTTTTACTTTGGCATTACAGCAGGGAAAACACATAGGCCAGCTGGCAGGGACAGGGATCACATATGTACAACCAGAAGTTACACAGAACACCATGGCAGCTTGCTGACATACTGCCCCCTC
>NW_015164689.1:46629-46791 GCF_001447785.1 Gekko japonicus
CAGCTTCTCAGCCATTTCCCTATCATCCTTCAGTACTCCTTTTACCCCTTGGTCATCCAAGGGCCCCACTGCCTCCTTGGCTGGTTTCCTGCTTCTAATGTATTTGGAGAAAGTTTTATTGTTAGTCTTTATGTTTTTTGCTATATGCTTCTCATATTCCCT
>NW_015164689.1:47171-62845 GCF_001447785.1 Gekko japonicus
GTGTCTGTTGTGGGGAGGGGAAGGGAAAGGAGTTTGTAAGCCGCTCTGAGACTCCAAGTGAAAGGCGGGGTATAAATCCAATCTCTTCTTCTTCTTCTTCTAAATAGTTTCCAAGCTTCCCCAATGGTTTTGACCCTTTCTACTTTTCCTTTCAGTTTTTTCCTCACATGTCCCCTCATATCAGAGAAGTTACCCCTTTTAAAGTTAAAAGTAGTTGTGTCAGTCTTTTTGGGCAACTCCCTATTTATACAAATGTTAAACTCAATAACATTATGATCACTGTTCCCAAGCGGTGCAATCACTTTTACATCTCTCACCAGGTCTTGGGCGTTACTTAGGACCAAATCCAGGATTGCCTTTCCCCTGGTAGGTTCCGTGACCATCTGCTCCATAGCACAGTCATGGAGAGTGTCTAGAAACTCAGTCTCTTTTTCATAAGAACATAAAAGACGCCAATGTTGGATCAGGCCAAAGGCCCATCCAGTCCAACACTCTGTCACACAGTGTCCAAAAATACCAGGTGCCATCAGGAGGTCCACCAGTGGGGCCAGGACATTAGAAGCCCTCCCACTGTTGACCCCCCCAAGCACCAAGAAGACAGAGCATCATTTCCCCCGGAGTCCCTATCTATACCTTGTGGCTAATAGCCACTGATGGACCTCTGCTCCATATGCTTATCTAATTCCCTTTTGAAGCCATCCATGCTTGTAGCCGCCACCACTTCCTGTGGCAGTGAATGTGTTAATCACTCCCGACTTGAACACATATTGACCCAATCAATGTATGGGTAGTCAAAATCACCTATTACAACACAGTTATTTCTTGCAGCCGCTATCTTTAATTCATTCATTATTTTATAATCCTTCTCTATCTTTTGATCTGGTGGTCAATAACAAACTCCCAGTGTTAAGCTTCATTTTGGGCCCACTGTTTCTACCCATAGCATTTCCAGAAGCGAATCCAATTCTCTTACCCTCTCAGTCTTACTGGACTGTATACCCTCTCTGACATACGGAGCCACCGCACCTCCAACTCTTCCCCCCATCCTTCCTATATAATTTATAACCAGGAATCACCATATCCCACTGATTTTCCTCATCCCACCAAGTTTCTGAAACACCCACAATGTCTATTACCAGTGTTTTTCCCCCCCCCCCCCCGCAACACCAAGCATTCCAATTCCCTGATTTTACCTCAGACACTTCTGGCATCTATGTATAAACACCTATAGTTTCCCATGCATGTTCAGCCCACAACCTTCCTCTTCTTGCCTCGAGACCTTGCCAGGTAGTCCATATCGTTAGCCACAGACTCAGTAGACAATTTTAATCCATTTCCTTGTAGAAAAGTAACAGCTACCCCTTCATCTCTTTGAGATGAGCCATCCTGAACCAGAAACTTTTCATCTCCTGTCGGCTTTCCCCCAATATTCAGTTTAAAAATTGCTCTGCCACCTTTTTGATTTTAAGTGCCAGCAGCCTGGTTCCTTCTTGGGACAAGTGGAGATCATCTCTTTTGTACAGCTCACTTTTGTTCCAAAAAGCATCCTGTCAGAACCCACAGCCAACAATGTAGTACATGCTTATCAGGACTCTGCAACAATATGTAGTGAAGGGCAGAGTCTGCAAAATTGTTACATAAAACAGGTAATACTTTATTGAAGAGCTATAGATGAATTAACATAGGCACTGTTAAGAATGGCGGCTACTCATCGGGCATGATAGGATATACTGGGTATTCGTATTCACCCCCCCCCACTGCCCTGGCCAATTAGCCACACTCCCGCACACAGGAGAAAGGCCTCAGGCCATTAGCACTGAAGATGGGAACCCACCTCACTCCCACAGTTCTCCTTGAATCCAGACATCAACATCCCACCACCTGCAGAACTTAGAGAAAAGCGTTACAGCAGCAAAGAAACACAGAAAGAATGCAGTGGCAATTAGTATACAACTGACCTCCCCAACCCCCATGGCAACATAGCTGACACATCCCAGTGCCTAACAAACTTGAACCCTTCCCCCTTATACCATCGTCTCATCCACGCATTGAGACTCCTGATATTTGTCTGTCCCTCCAGCCCTGCGCGTGGAACAGGTAGCACTTCTGAGAAGGCTACCTTGGAGGTCCTGGCATTGAGTTTCCTGCCTAGCAGCCTAAATTTTTCCTCCAGGATCTCATGACTGTATTTTCCCACATCGTTGGTGCCAACATGTACCACAACCACTAGCTCCTCCCCAGCACTATCTACCAGACTATCTAGAACACATGTAATGTCCGCTACCTTCGCACCAGGCAGGCAAGTCACCATACAGTCAGTACATGGGTTCGCCACCCAGCTGTCTACCTGCCTAAGGATCGAATCACCAACTACCAAGAGCCCCCCTCACTCCCTGCCAAGGGATGGTTCCTTGGTGCGAAAGGATACCCGTTCACCAGCTGAAGAAGAGGTCCCTTGTGAGGGCACATTCCCCTTATCTGCAGCACAGTGCCCTGTTTCCTCTCGACCCTCATGCTCCCTGACAGCGGCGGGGCTGCCCTATTCAAAGTGGGACATATTGTTATGCCAACTTCTCCAGGAAATTCCTGGAGACCCAATCCACGTTATCTACCAAGGAAAATTGGGTGTTTGTGGCTGTGCGTAAGTTCTATACCAGTCTATACAGAGGTCGGATGGCGAATGAGACGCTCGCTTTTAAAAACCCTTTGTATTTATGTGGTTCTCCTTGTAGAAGTCTACTTACCTTACCAGGAACCCAAGGAAACTAGGGCCCTGGCTTTCTGGCTCTTCCTGGGCTTCTTACATAGTCCCTAGTCTAAGAGCCGAACCCAAGAGCCTCTGGCAAGGTGCTACCTTTTTTTTTTTTAATTTCAGCTTGCATGACCAGTAGTCTTAAGCACACGTACACACATTTATGCAATAAAACCAACAAAGGTGCTACCTTAAATAGAAGCTTCCCCCAGCAAAGGGTGTGGCCGCAGCTATTGAAATTCACCCAGGCACTCAATTACAGTCAAACAATGACCCTTTCATGCCCTATCTCAAGCAGCCAGGAATCTGCAACAACTCACCCACATACTCCCAAACACACTCCCCCCACACAGTACCCTCTCAGCTAAATCACCTCAGCTGAAAGTAAATAAAAAACACTCACCCCTTTAGCAGCTCTATCTCCTGCTCCTTCTCAGAGGTCAGCTCTGCTTCTAGCAAGGTGCTGTCTTAAATAGAAGCTTCCACCAGCAAAGGGTGTGGCCAGCAGCTATTCAGATTCACCCAGGCACTCAATTACAGTCAAACAATGACCCTTTCACACCCTATCTCAAGCAGCCAGGACTCTGCAACAATATGTAGTGAAGTGCAGAGTCTGCAAAATTGTTACATAAAACAGAAATAGCTGCTGAGGAGCAAGCAAGCATCACTGGAAAGAACCTTTCTATGTACCATCCTAAAGATTAGCCACTCAGTTTTGGTATAACCTTATGTGACCCCCTTAGATTAGTATTTATACAGACAGACAGCACAGCAGTAGATCGTTGCTCCATCTGCTTTGGGTAGTATCCTGCTTTCACTAAACATTCTCATGTGACAATGAGGCGGTTGCAGATACAGCTAAATGTATAACTGATAAAGCCAAACCCACAGTCTACCCTGAGGATATAATCTGAATTAGGATGAGAGGGAGGCATAGGTAGCACTGCTAACATAATTTTAGTATTTCCTTTTCTCCATACTCTATGAAGTGGATGAGCATAGGTGGCCTCTTAGAGGTGCAAAGTGCATGCAAAATGCTTGTAGAGCAGAGACTTTTAAATGCCAGTATTAGAACCCAATGCAGAAGAGCCAGGCTTCCCTTCCTAACATGTTCTGCCACTGAACACATACTATCCTTCCCTATCTGCATTCTTTTGAGGTCCAAACTAGATGTGATGTGTAACTATAAGAATGTTTCCTCCAACTGTTTCAAAGAAAAGGCATGTGTAGCTTTCATGGCCAATCCTTGCTGGGGAATAACACAAAGACTTTGTATTATATGTGCAATGGGAGTTTTGTGCTTCCCAGAGGCAATCAACCCATTTATGTTTGTGACTGTATTGTGCAGGAAGAAACAGATCCAGAAGAGGGCAACCAGGATGGTGAGAGGGTTGGAATCCAAGTCTTCTGAGGAAAGGCTGAAAGAGTTGGGTACGTTTAGCCTGGGAAAGAGAAGGCTTAGAGGGGACATGATTGCAGTCTTCAAGTATTTGAAGGGCTGTCATGTAGAAGATGGAGCGGATCTATTCTCTCTTGCTCCGGATTGCAAGACTAGATCTAATGGGTGGAAATTACAAGGGTGTCGTTACCAGCTAAATATCAGGAGAAACTTCCTAACTGTAAGACTGGTTGAACAGTGGAATAGTCTGCTTTGGGAGGTGGTGGATGCTCCTTCACTGGATGTTTTCAAGTGGAGGCTGGACAACCATCTTTCAGGTATATTGTAGGGCTATCTTTCAGCTATGCTCCCGCAGAGTGCAGGGGGTTGGACTAGATGACCTGTAAGGTCCCTTCCAACGCTAACATTCTATGATTCTGTGATTCTATGATCCTTCCCTCCCATGCCATTTTTGCATCTTCAGATTGCTGGTGGAGATGCTATTGGCTCTGCTGTGATAATTATGTGTAGGCATCTAAGTAATGTGATTTTTTAATAATCAAGCCAACAGTCTGAGAAAGCAAAAAATGGTGCCAGGGAAAAGGCTGAAGCTTCTTCTGTCCACATACCATAGTTACAAGCAGAAAAGGGCAAGAATGAATCCAGAAGGTATAAAACTCCCACTGCATGTCTGACAGAATGTCATTGTGTCATCCACTAACAAACTCAAGGAATTTGTAATGTAAACATTTGCACCCCAGGCACAAAATGCAGGATATGTAGAGGAGAATGAGGGTCCCTATGAAGGCTGCACCACATTTTTACAGATTTTAGTTTTCATATTAAAATGTGCATTCCTAACTTAGTAGAATGGGCTTTTTATTTAGGTGATGAATTATGGAATTAAAAAGTTATTAAAAAGCAACCATGTATGCTTATCTTTTGTTGCTGCTTCTGTCTTTAAAATTACTTTTGCAAACAAGATTGTGATTAGGTGAATAATTAGTTGTTGCAAGTAGCAACTCCTTTTGCTTCCCACTCCTCTGCTCCTTCTCCCACTGCCCCTTGGAGCCTTGAGAGAATATTAATGTTATAACTCCTACGGAAATATGAAGTGGTTGTGTAAGACCCAAGAATGATTCACACTTGTTCACAGCAATGTGGGAGCCCATTCCCAAAGCTGCAATCACATACTTTGCATAGAGGAACCACTGGATGTAGCTCCTTCCCATGCTAGGATGAAATAGCCTCTGATTATGGTCTGGGGATGGCCGGCAAAATGACAGCCGTCTGTCAGCTAACTCATAAGAAGGAAAATGAAATCATTACAGTACATTTCCTGAAGTCATCTTCCTTTCAGTTTGTAAGTTAACTTTTCAGTGCCTCTGAAACAGTTCCCAGACTCACAGTTACTAGTTAACATCACTCACACCACAATGCTACAAACGGTATCGTTTAATTATCTCTTCTAGAAAAGTAGTTACATACATAACTACAAACGGTATCGTTTAATTATCTCTTCTAGAAAAGTAGTTACATAACAAAGTCATAGTCACAAGATTTGTGACCTATCATATGGAAAAGATAGGCATATGAAAGTAATCTGCATGCTCCCTAACTTTTTCTAAGTTCAGTAAAATAACCACGCTTCATTTGGTAACAGAGGGAATATAATACGAATGAACACAACATCAGTATGAACCAAACAGGTTAATCATGGGTGGATCTTAAAGCAAAGGCAATAAATTAGTGGATCTACATTGGCTTAGATCTTATTATTGAAATGATACATAAAATTATATCATGCTTGAATTTCATAATTGTTTTATATAACATTTAATGATGAACTAGCATCATTCCTACACATATTATTTGAAGATTTACAGCAAAATGCTGGATCTTCTAAATATTAGGCAGATGATAATATTATTGTCATACCCAAACCAGATGAAGACTAACAGAATATTATTTTGTACCGACCTATTGTATTACTAGATAAATATTACAAAATATTAGTGGTCATCATAACAGAATAGTGTGGAAGGATTCTGAATAAATATAAAGAATGGGATCAGACTAGACTTTTTAAAAAAGCAGATGGTATGGAATAAGGTGTCTTATAGAAATGATGGATAAAGAAAAAGTCAACAGACCACAGCAGGCTGTTTCTTCCTTGATTCAGAAACAGCTTTCAATCAAGTTAATTTGTCTTTTTAATTGTCAGTGCTAAAGAATCTTGGAATTGGTCCCTATGGTACCATCTGGTTGGTATCTTTTTACAAATCTTCAAAAGCTCAAGTCCTGGTTAAAGGGCAGGTGACAGGGAGACTTGATCGACATTGTAGTGTTAGGCAGGGTTGCTTACTATCACTTCTTTTGCTTAACATCACTATAGAAATTCCAGCCAGAATGGGAAGAGCATCAAGGAATGAAAGCTCGTAACTAAAGTTCTGTTATATGCAGACAATGCTGTATTCACAGTCAAAAATCAACAGGATTCTTTAGTATAATTGAATAATATTTTGCAAGTATTTGGCCAGGTATTAGGTCACAAAATAAATAATGCTAACTCTAATTTGATAAATTTAAAATAGGAAGAATTGGTTAAAATATTTATTTACTTCTATTTTCAGCCATATCTTCCATCGTTCCTCAACCTACTTTTAAGTAAAATCCAAAGATTAGATTCTTATGGAGGCACAGATAATCTATACTGTGAAAAACATACTTCATGTCTCCAAGGAAAAGGGTGGTTTATCTGCACCTAATATATATAGTTATATATAGCCTCTGCACTGGAGAAGTGGAGAAGTAAAGCAAATATAATGGGTTTGGTATTCAAAGTGAGAAAGAGTGAGTGGTTCTGACAGTATGAGTCTGGCAGCAGTTTGTAATGCTTGGCATAAAGTTTGTACTGACTTTAATGGAAGATTTCTCCATTATCCAGAGATTTTCAAATGGCTCAATCGCTAATGCGGCGGGAGGTGGGAGGTCGCATGGTACATCCCAGTTTTGTCAGATCTTGGAAGTTAAGCAGAGTCCTTGGAATGGAGGTCACCACGGAGGACTGCAGAGAAACCCAAGGGCAAACCGCCTCTTCTTCTCAGTTGCCTGGAAAGCCCTTTGCTGGGGTCTCCATAAGTCAGCTGCAACTTGACAGCACTTTACACACACACAATGCAGCTGAGAATGTTAGGATTTTCTGTAACAAAGATTTCAGGACATTTCTAGATCTCTGTGATAATGGAATAATTCACTGGAGAAGAATTGTACTGTATAGTGAGGTTCTGGGGCTACAAGTTTTCGATATCTACAAAACAAAAACTTCCTGCAGAAACTGAATAGATCAAAGGATATATTTAGACTATTAACTAAGTTTTATTTCCCATAATGAGGCTGTGTCTCCAGTGTACCAGAAAGAGGACTCAAGTTGGGGAGAAGATCGAATCTGTTTAGGTGGCCAAGCATTCAGGCACAGGTACAATCCTGTACAAAAGGAGAAGTGGTAGATGGTGAACCCAAGGAGAGAAATGAATAAAACAATGGAAACAGTTTTAGTTATAAACGTAAAGAAAACAAAGTTTTTGAACTAAAATAAAACTAATTTGGGGAGGCATGCCCCTAACAGTTACCCATGATTCTGTAATGTTTGGGCTGCCTTAGTGTAATGTGTGATAGACAGGGCTGTTTTTCAAAAGCCTGTGAGAATAAGGTGGGTTTCTAATGGTGATAGGACTCCACTTATCAAAGTCTCTCCTTAGAAGAATTCACATGTTTGGTGCCAAGCAAGGTCTGAGTCTTTGTTGGTTAGAGTGCTAATTGTACCATGCAAATCAGCAACATGGGGCAAGATCCGAATGTACTCTAAAACATAAGGAAACATTCACTTTCTCCCCAGTCTCCCCAGTGAGAACCTCTCACCAGCATCCAGCTTAGTTAGGATGCTGGAGCAGAAAGATGCCTCCTTGCTCCCTCCAGTTCCCATTAGGTGGGATGCTGAAACCCTTCTTCAGTAGCTGCCACCACCTATGGCTTCATCGTTAACTGGTGTTGTCGAGAGGTATGGCACCCAAGAGGTTTGCAGTAGTGCTTGGCGAGCAGTCTTGGACATAGGTGAGGAATTCATGCAAGGATTCTTAGGTAAATAGCTTATGACTACAAGGCACAAACCAATGAGAAAAGACAGTTCTAGGATACAGCTAAGCAAATAAAAGAATATGGAAACCTAGTTGATCTTGCAGTCCTTGAGCATCAGGAAGGAGGCAAATAGGCAAGGATGGAACAGTTGAGAGACAAGCTATGTGGTTTTGTCCACCCCTGCAGGATTGGGAAAACCAAAGCCCCCCCCCCCTTTTGGAGTACATTATATGAACAGAAGGGAGCAGGAGACAGTCATGGCACAGTATTTACAGTCTTCACCCAATGTCACTGATTAAGCCAACATGCACGTACAAAGTACTTGTGATCCAAATCCAGTTAACACTGAAACAAGATGGGCAGGACTAGAATGAGAAATGGACTATTGTCAGCTATGCTGCCATGATGCTTATGGGCCAGGGATCGCTTGCTTGACCTGTGTACCAACTGATGTCGCATTCCTTCACTCCTTGTTATTGCTGATCTTGTAGACTGCCTGTGTAGTGTCTTCCCATTAATTCTCCATGAGACTAGTTTCGATTCCCAGCCTCGGCTCTAACTGCCCTGGGCCCCATTCCCGCGCACAGGAGTCAGGCCGATTGGCCCAAGGGTGTGTGGGTGGGTGCATATGAATGCCCTATATCTCTATATGCTTGCTTGAAGGTAGTTATTCCTAACAGTGACCATGTTACTGCATCCATAGTACTGGCAATAAAGTATAACTTTGCTACAAGTATGTACTCGATTGTTTGACTGTGGGACCTGACAACTACACACACAGACCACAAACAGAGCTGAAACATCTCTTTTGTTCAGTCAGCTTTTCTGAACACAGAGCAAAGATGATGGAGGAGGGAGGGTGATTAAGACAATACGAGGACATGCATGCACAGAAAATACAGCTGAAATGGGGTGTTCTGAACTGGGTGATCTGGGTTAATGGTTACTAAGGAACTATGTTTTAAAACTACACAAATTAATGATATCCAAGAACTGCCTAATGGTTTTCCAGTACAATCACATATTCTACTTTTTATTTTTTAAAGAAAAATGGCTTTGCATTTATACAACTGCAGCAATATTACTGCTGGTCCTGATATGCTAGATTGCAAACAGCATGGGAAAACCAGAAGAAATCAAAACAAAGATCTTTACAGCATGTGGAAAATTAATTGAGATCACTCCTGCTACATCTGTCCTGCTAGTTAACTGAGATGTAAAGTCTTGCAGGACATACCTAGCTTAAAATTAATTAACAGAGGAGAATAAAGAACTAAACAGCATTATGAGGCATCATGGTACTAGACAAATTATCTACTGTCTGTTTTAAGGAGCAGTCCTAAACAGGTCTATTTAGATATAAATCCAATTTTATTCAAGGAGACTTCTTCCAAGAATGCAGCCCCAACATTCTTGTCTTTGGGCACTGAAGGGACAAAGTGTATAGTTTAAAATGAGAGTGAAGAAATACATATCTGTCTCATTTGGATTCTTGAAAGCCAGGAAGATAAGATTAATAGTGCTGGACAAAACCTTTTTTTATTTCTTTGGCTCCCTCTGCTGGTATATGGTATATAGTATGTGCACTGACTGCAGTTGTCCTGGGCCCTCACAAAATGACACGCTAACTTCCACTACTAATGAAGCTGAACTTACCATAGAGCGTAAGAAAAACGGCGACGCAAATGACAATAGCAGCTGTACTTTGAGTTATCTTGTCACTGGCATCCCTTTTGGAGAAGCTAGACAGACCAGGATCTAGGGAGCCACCAAGCTATCCAGTTACCTCAATTGCCGGCCATAAGCCCATCAGAAAAGGGAGAGAACCCATTAATAGGATTATTCTCCTACAGAACAGAAAAGAGAATCCAAAGCATTGTGTCCTTTTGGTGATTTTTTTTTAGTATTATGAAAGCACATCCTGTCCCTTATAATAAAGCCATGTTGGCCTCCAACGTTCGATGCATGGCAACAGTGGTTGGTGGCCCGAACTGCTACTGAGCGTCTGTCTACAAATCAGAAGGAGAAGCCCGCGTCCCACCCACACCACCACTGCTCGCGAAAATTCGCCTCAGAACTCACCAGAGGAGAGAGACCGCCATTTGTCTTTGAAGGAGAGAGGACACCGTAGAGAAGGATGAGGATGACGACGAGGGCCATGCCAGACACCACTTGCTGCCGTGAGTTATGTCCCCCTCCCTACCAGCTGCCCACCTTTCCCAGGGGGTGGGAGAGCCGCCCCACGTCTTGCAGGACTGCTGGGCCAGCCCAGCTTGCTTTGGCGGGGAGGGGCAGCGACAGCCATCCCTGGGCTGGCACGGCCTGGCCCAGGTGCACTGCGGGAAAGTTCGGAGGGGAAGCGGCTGCCCCTTGCCTTACTAGGCCTCACGGTGGCCCAGCCTGCTTCGGCGGGAGGGGGGGTTAGCGATGCTTCCCGTGCCACTTCTCCCACCCGTCCACCAAGCTGGCTGGAGTCGGCCACCACAGGACTGTTTTCGGGGGCCCCGCCTTCAGAGGCCTTTGGGGGAGAGCAGGTGAAGGGTGGCGGAGGCGCTGAGCCAGCCACCACGGGCCTGTTTTCGGGGGGGGGCTGCCTTCAGAGGCCTTAGGGGTGGAGCAGGTGAAGGGCAGCGGCGGCACTAAGCCGGCTGCCGTGGGCCCATTTTCAGCCCCCCCTTCCTTCAGAGACCTTTGGGGGGGAGCAGGTGAAGGGCGGCGGAGGCACTGAGCCAGCCACCACGGGCCTGTTTTTTTTGGGGGGGGCGATTTCAGAGGCCTTCGGGGGGGAGCAGGTGAAGGGCGGCGGAGGCACTGAGCTGGCTGTCACAGGCCCATTTTCACCACCCCGCCTTCAGAGGCCTTCGAGGGGGAAACAGGTGAAGGTCAGTGGTGGCGCTGAGCCGGCCACTGCGGGCCAGTTGTTGGGGGGGAGAGACATAACTCACCTTCAGAGGCGTTCAGGGGGAGGAGGTGAAGGGCGGCGGCGGCGGGTGGGCGGCAGAAGCCCTCCAAGGCCCCCTCCCCGCACCACTTCGAGAAAACAACGGAAGCCCGCCCATGGAATACAACAGGACAGCGCTGCTTGGGTGTTGATAGGTAGCCTCTCCCCCAGTTGAATTGTGGCCCTAGGATAGGAATTAATTAGGCACTTAGGCCATATACCTGTAAACCGCCCAGAGACCCTCGGGTAAAGGGCGGTATACAAATCAAATATATAAATATATATAAAAATATATACAAATATATAAATTGTAAATGGAGAGATTTTCCCATAAGTCTCGCCTTCCATATTCCATCCTTGAAGTGGTTATGAACTCCATAAATTCCAATTCTTTTAGAACTATTTTTCCCTTAAGAACTTTAAAAAATACACCTTTTAGTTGCTCTTCAAGTGCTCTGCTGTGCTTCCCTGAATCAATATTTTTTCTCTGTTTTGATGAGTCTTTTCTTCTGTAAGGTCCATCCACTTACTTGAAGTCTTGCCTAAAGTCTTGATCCAAATCTCGAACGGTTGCAATTTGTGCTCGTGAAGCCTGCCAGTCATCCTGAAATAAAAGAAAAATCTCCACTGCCAAGCTGACAGTTTGTGAAATTATGGACTTGGGCTCATCACGATATGTCTGTGTCCAGTAGGTATCACCAGAGCTATCTCCAGACACGTCAACCGGCATTTTCCCCAATGCAGCTTGCATTGTTTTTCAATAGCCTCACCAGATTAGTTGCGTTTCCCTGATAACAGTTTCTCCAGACAAATTCACATGCAAGAATCCCTCAACACAAGTCAGGTGACCAATAGTTATTGTAATGGCGTTTAGTCAGTATAGCTTTTAATAGTTTCAATGGGAAAGTATGCAAGTACAACATATATCTCATTGTTCCATTGCCCAGTGGGCTCTCACCCCCTCCCAGGGGTCATTTCCTGCAGGAGCGCACAGGAGCAGAGCTTCAGCAGTAAAGAGCCCAGGGGGAGGGCTCATGCAACAAGCCCCACCCTCTGCTCCCAGCAGCCCTCAGTCAGAGAGTTTCTTAAGCTTAAATCATTAGGTTGAGAGGCTTTTGTTCCAGTGTTTCCCCAAACACTTCAGTAAACTTTCTTTGAGTATTCTCTAACTCTCTTGGTTTCCAGAAGGCTGGTACGCTCTTACCAGTAACCAAACTTCTTCTCTTGAAACACCCATACTCGTCTTGAATTTTTAACTGACTCTTAAGGTCTACAAAGGGAGTTTCTAACCACACCAGACCAGAGATCTCTGCACTCTTCAAAACTAACTCCCTGTCTGACTGAGTAGGGAAATTCTCCTATCCCCTTTCTTTGGCCTGAATGGGAGTCTCTAACTACCCACTCATCCTTGCCAACTTTCCCCAGTTCTTCTGTTTGTGTTAAACTGTTCTCAGTCAGGGCTAAATTATGAAACTGTCAGTACTCAACTCTTCTCAGCTAGGACTGAAACCAGACTGCATCTCAGCATCCAGTTCAGAAGTCTTTCTCTGTTCAGCTGATGCTAACCAATCAGATCTCTTGGAACAGCCTGTCACTCAAGGCTCTCTGGCTCTGTGAAGAATTAACCCTTCACAGTCCATTATCTGTTTGCACAGCCCTTCTAAGTTTTTAAAGGTGCAGTCCATCACAGCTGTTATACAAGATTTCAATTGTTTTCATATTAAAGTTATTTTAAGCCATTCCTCATTCTGGTAGGATTCATGTGATGACCTAGAAATATTACCATTGCCTTTGAAAGGGCATTTTAAATCATGGAAGAGCATTGAGTGGATATAGTTTAACACCAGCAACCCTTCCTTAGTCTTCAAAGATCTGCTAATAAACTTTAAAAACAATCACAGAAGATCCTAATCACAGATTTTCCATGGCATCTCTGCTTTGGCACTCAACCATATATGCTTATTCCTTCCCTTCCATCTTTCCTACCGTCATACATAGACTGCTAATTAGATATTTTGCATCAAACCATAGTTTGCTGTTATATCTAAACTGGCAAAGTATATTTTGTATTTTCCCTGCAAGTCAGGATATCAAGCCAAGATTAAGTCAAAGTCTGAAATGCTAGTTTTCAAGGAAAATGAGAACCCCAGTTTACCAGCTGGGATGCAGCTATGGTTTATCACAGAAGTGGAAGTATTCTTTTAGATTGTTTTGCAATAGAGGAGGATGGAAGTCCAAGGATGACCAGACTCATTCAAGAAGTGGCAAACCAGGGTCTGTCATAACACCAGAACCACGTCTTTGTCTCCTGAGAGTTGCAAAGCTTTCAGAAATGTCCCATGATATTTGGATAATGCAAAAAGCATGAGTTCCCTCCCCCCATTGATCTGTATTTCAAAATGGCTCAGTAAACAGTTCCCTTTTTCAGAAATAAAAAAAGACAACTGTTATTGGGTGTATTTGTGTTGTTGTTGTTCAGTCGCACAGTCGAGTCTGACTCTTCGGTTTAAAGTTTAAAGAGAGAGGGCTAATTCTTGGATGGGCCCAGTTCACTCTTGGCAAGCATCATCACTACACTGTTCAGAAGACACAGCTGTCACCACTCCAGAGGAAAGTGGATATTCTTGACATTTTACATTCTTTAAAGCATTTAATTATGTTCTTAATTGCAACATCTAAAGTCAGTGTGGGAACACTGAATAACCAAGGCTGGTACATGCTAGCCTACAGACTGGGAACTTGCTTTGTAGAACTGCGAGCTGATGTCATAGGCATTTTCTAAACACAGGCAAGCTGTTTCAAATCAGATTGTGATTCATTTTACAAGGTCGCAGTTTATTGGCTGCACTATTTTATTTCCTAATCTGGATTTTTGCCTTTCAGGGTTAAAGTAACATCTACTTTAACTGGGAGAATTGCCTCATCAATGATTGCACCTGTTGCAACATTTGCAGGCACTAATTGAAAAACAAATAGATTGTGCTTTTATCTTTAGAATTATTTTATTTACTAGGAGTAAGGCCCGTTGTGGGAAGAAATACAATGAGCTCTAGAAGGAAGTTCCAGTGAGTGTCCCGGCTGTGGCTGGTGGGGCAGCAGAGGGAAGGGGAAAATAGAGGGAGGCAAGCCATGTTTATTTCCTTCTGCTTAGCTATAAGGCAGGGCTGTCTCAAGTCATTTTGCTGCCCCAAGTGGGTAGTATGGGAGGACAGCCTCATGGTAGCAGGTATGGCTCCCTCCACCCCTGATTTACGTTGATTCGGGGTTATGCCGTGGCAGCTAAGGTTGGCATAACATGAGGTGGGAGAAGCACCTCCTCCTGTGCCATGTCTTCTGGGTTCCAAGATTCTGGAAAGTGGTTCCATAGCCAGTTACAGGGTTGCCAACTCTGGGTTGGGAAATACCTGTAGATTTGAGGGGTAGAGCCTGGAGAGGGCAGGGTTTGGGGTGGGGAGGAACCTCAACAGGGTATAATGCCATAGAGTCCACTGGCCAAAGCAGCCATTGTCTCCAGGAGAACTGATCTTGGAGATCTCCAGGTGCTGCCTGGAGGCTGGCAATACTAAGGGGAGGGCCAGACCTGTAGATTTGAGGGGTACAGCCTGGGGAGGGCAAGGTTTGGGGTGCAGAGGGACCTCAGCAGAGTATAATTGCATAGAGTCCACTGCCCAAAGCAGCCATTGTCTCCAGAAGAACTGATCTTGGTCATCTGGAGATCATTTGTAATAGCTGTGAAATTTTCTGTAGGAGAAATGATGTGCTGTGGCTGGGGAACATGGTGACTTCTGGGAGATCTTCAGGCCCCACAGGAAGATTGGCAACTCCAGTGACCGTTTAAGGGTATTTTTCCTCAGGACACATTCAATGACTCCCAACAGCAACAGCAAACTGTTTAGAATGTTAGAGGCAAAGGCCAATCAGGCCACATATGCAAACAACCTCTGTGTTCTGACTGGCTACTGTGGGGAGAGGAATAACAAACTGTTTAGAATATTGGAGGCAAAACTCAGGCAATGCAGCCAGTGGATAGGAACAGCTTCTGAGTGACACATCATAGAGCCAACTGATTTAGGAGCATGTGGAATGTTCACAAAGTGCCACTCCACTTCACAATTATGCAATTATTCAATTATTAACTTGTGTGTTTTCTTAATTTGGGAGACATCCCTAGATTAATCCATTATTTTAAAAGTCAGCCTATATGGCTGAGCTCCAGTTTCCAGTCTATCATTTTGAGGCACGGAGATTGCAAGGAGTGCGGCCATGCAGTCCTTGGCATTTGTAGACAAAGCTGGTTATCCAGACCCATCCCAGTATGGTTTTCAAATTGGCATAACATGAGGTGGGAATGAGGACTTTGCACTGATGTATCATTTTTTCCCAAGGGAAAACAGTATCCTCCAGAAGAGAGATTTAGACTGGAGCCATAACACAGGGATGGGGGGGGGGGGGATTGACCCTTCCCC
>NW_015164689.1:62950-94300 GCF_001447785.1 Gekko japonicus
GAAGAAGAAGAAGAAGAAGAAGAAGAAGAAGAAGAAGAAGAAGAAGAAGAAGAAGAAGAAGAAGAAGAAGAAGAAGAAGAAGAAGAAGAAGAAGAAGAATTTATACCCCACCCTTCACCCGGAGTCTCAGAGTGGGTTACAAACTCCTTTCCTTTCCCCTCCCCACAAAAGAAACCCTGCGAGGTAGGTGGGGCCGAGAGAGCTCTGACAGAAATTGCTCTTCTTCAAGGACAGCTCTGACAGAACTATGGCTTGCCCAGGTCATCCAGCAGGTGCAAGTGGAGGAGTGGGGAATCAAACCCGGTTCTCCCAGATTAGAGTCTGTGCACCCAGGGCCGGCACGAGGTGTTTCTGAGCCCTAGGCGAGGCTGCCTTGTGGCGCAGATGTCAACATCCCGGTAGTGCCTGGAGACCTCCGCGCCGCATGGCACCCAGGGCCGGCTCGAGGTGTTTCTGAGCCCTAGGCGAGGCTGCCTTGTGGCGCAGATGTCAACATCCCGGTAGTGCCTGGAGACCTCCGCGCCGCATGGCACCCAGGGCCGGCTCGAGGTGTTTCTGAGCCCTAGGCGAGGCTGCCTTGTGGGGCAGATGCCAACCTCCCGGTGGTGCCTGCAGACCTGGAGACCACTCTCAGGGAGCCTCCGCCCAGTCCGCCCACCCCCGAGGAGGGAGGGGGAGGGTGGGCAAGGTGTGGTGCCACCTTCTGTGCCCCAGCCAGGCGTCCCACTGCCACCGCTGCTGCTGCTCCTGCTGGGTGTGGCAGTGCCACCAAGTCCCTTCGGCTGGAGGCTGGAGGGGGGGGGCACCATGGGCCGCTGGTCACCACACTCCAATAGAAGCTCCACCTCCGCACCACATGGCTCTGATGGTGGCAGGGGCACCCCGCTGGCCGCTGCCATGGAGCCTCCTCCGATGGCGCCCGGGTGCACTACTCTCAGGGAGCCTCCGCCCAATCCACCTGCCCCCGAGGAGGGAGGGCAGGTGAACTGCAATGCCGCCTCCTGTGTCCAGGCCAGGGGTCCTGCTGCTGCTCCTGCTGACGGTGGCGGCGGCGAGTCCCTTCGGCCAGGGGCTGGAGGGAAGGCGCCACGGGCATGCCTCTCTCCAGCCAAGCCCATGGCGGGACCCGCTTCTCCACCCCTGCGGCGCCTGGGGCTCGTTCGGGGGCGGGGGGGCTTTTGGTGGGGGTGAGGGCAGCAGTTTGCCGCCCCTATCCAGGCCCTGCACTCTAGGCGAACGTCTGGTTCTCCTAGTGGGTGAGCCGGCTCTGACTACACCAAACTGGCTCTGAAGAACTTAAGCACTGCTGAAATATAATACCTGAATAATTTGTAGCAGAACCAGTGTGGTGTAGTGGTTAGAGTAATGGACTAGGATCTGGGAGACTTAAGTTTGGATCCTACCTCACAGAGTGTCTGTTGTGGGGAGGGGAAGGCAAAGGAGATTGTAAACCACTCTGAGACTCCTTCGGGTAATGAAGGGCAGGGTATAAATCCAGCCTCCTCCTCCTCTTCCTCCTCTTCTTCTGTCAGATGGTAAGGCTGTGGGCTTTCTGGTGGTGGGGGGGAAGAGTCTGGACCAAGCTCCAGCTCTGGACACATTCCCCCCTCCCCAAGCACAGGGATGCCCGAGGGTCCTCCTCAAAGAGTCAGTACATATAGTCCACATTGACATGATATTTCCCTGGGTGATGATTAATCATGAAGCTAAAAGTGAGGAGAGAAAAGTACCACCTGAGCCCCCACAGGATTACAATCTTTCATGTGAGCCGTCCATACCAAAAGGGCATGGTCCGTGATAAGAGTAAAAGTGTTGTTCCATAAAGAGTACTGTAGAGCCCCCAACTGCCCACTTCACTGCCAAGGCCTCCTTCTCCACCATAGCATAGTTCCATTCAGCTGGTTGTAACTTGTGATGTATGAAGAATACCAAATGTCTGTGTCCCCTCAGTGACTTGGGACAACACTGCCCCCAGGCCGGTGGCAGAGACATCAGCATGGACATCAACTGGTTTATCAGAGTCCAGATTCCAAAGCCATGGGCCAAAACCTTATCTACCAGTCTCTGAAAAGTGGTTGCAGCCCAAAAGAAGAAGAAGAAGAAGAAGAAGAAGAAGAAGAAGAAGAAGAAGAAGAAGAAGAAGAAGAAGAAGAGGAGGAGGAGGAGGAGGAGGAGGAGGAGATTGGATTTATACCCCGCCCTTCACTTGGAGTCTCAGAGCGGCTTACAGACTCCTTTCCCTTCCCCTCCCCACAACAGACACCCTGTGGGGTAGGTGGGGCTGAGAGAGCTCTGACAGAAACTGCTCTTTTTCAAGGACAGCTGTGCCAGAGCTTGTGACTGACCCAAGGTCACATCAGCAGGTGCAAGTGGAGGAATGGGGAATCAAACCCGGTTCTCCCAGATTAGAGTCTGCACACTTAACCACGACACCAAAAAGGCATCACCCAGAACTGAAACAGTCCCTGAGAGATTGCAAACGTGGTCTTGATCCTATTGACCAGGTTCATGGGGACAGGTAAACGGTTGTTATGTACTGAAACATCACCAGTTGCTCAATGAGGACTTCCTCCCCTCTCTCTTCTCCCCCATCAGCTGATTCCCTGCACTCTGCAGTGATCCAGGAGTGAGGTGTCCAAAGCCCTTGGCCATTGCAGAGTCTTCCATCAGATGGGAAGGCCACAGGCTATCTGGCCGGGGGGGGGGGGACTGTCCAGACCAGGTTCCAGCTCTGGACAGTTTGGTTTTTTGTTCACCCCCTCCTCTACCACCACATGTTCCTTTATGATCTCCAGAGCATGGTCAGAATCCTGTGAAATCTCCGTAAAATCTGATATGCTCAAATATACTTCATTTATACATTTAATTTTTTTCTATATAACATTTTTATTTTTCCAAAACAAACAAAAATATAATTAGGGATACAATAGTTCATATTGCTCTTTTCTCTATTAGAGTACCTCATACAGTAGTTAAATCTGTCTCATTTTTCCACCATAAATTGGTTATATAGAGTTTGCAAATACATGAATATACAGTTTCTAATTTTCTACTATTATAAACTTTCCTTAAAGATGCTATTAAATTTTTGAATTATATTATAAAGTGTCTGACTCTATATTCTGAATACAAGTATATTAGGATCTTACTCCATTAAAAACATCTGGGATTCCCTTAATATATAAATGAGGTAGTCCTAAAATGGAGGGAATTCCCTCATACTTTCCCCAGAATTTTTATAGATATCAGCCTTCTCTTGATTTTCTGATTCCTCCTCTTAAGTTTTAAAGTCTTGATTCTGTGTCTTTTTCCTTTATAAGTGTAAAAATTGTCAGCTATCTATGTTTCCTCTTAGTGGTAGCTTGTAGTTCCATAAATTGGTGTTTTTTTTTGTCTGAGACGGTAAGAAAGTGAGTATTTTGGGAATTTCATCAGCCATAATTCTTTTATAGAGTCTCTGGTATATTCTTGTAGAGGTTGTATTTCTCTTTGTAGGCATAAATTCTTTTTTGAAAATCTAGTAGTCTTGCTTGCAGGTTTCCTCTGTGTTTTCAGGGCAATCAAAGCTTTTTCCCTCCTCTTTCCACGCTGTTTCTCTCTTGGTTTTAAATTGTCGTGTCCATAATTGGATTTCTGTCTGCACAGAATGAAAGGTTTCTCCAATTGTATCTTCAGGGAAGAGCCCACGTGGTGCTTCCCGCTGCTGGGAAGTGTTCCTTGGCTCTGGGGCCCTGTCGGGGTGTAGGCGGTCCAGTAAGGTTCTCGGCCTCCGCCCCATGAGGAGTTCCACTGGGCAGTGCCCGCTCACTGGGTTTGGCGTAATCCTCTGTGCCAGGAGGAACTGGGCGATGCGCTGTTCCCAATCTCCCTCCATCAGGTGGCTTAGCGCTTCTTTCGCCATCCGGACCATTCGTTCTGCTTGTCCGTTTGTCACGGGGTGGAATGGCGCAGACCTGATGTGTGTGATCAGGTTGCCGCTGAGGAACTGCTGGAATTCCTCTGACGTAAATGCGTAGTGGTCTTGCACGGCCTTGATGATCTGTTCAAAGGTGCACGCATCAAGGTCTGTCGGGGACAACAAGTGTTCTGCTAGAGCCACAACGGCAGTGCCGCAGGAGGCTAGGAGGAAGCCTCTCTTTTGCGTGTCTGTCGTCTTGTAGAAGGTGAGCGCAGATTTCACGCCACGCACCCATGCGGGCCAATCTTGCGGGCGGGCCGTGTCGAACGGCAGCGGCAGGCCTTGTCCTGAAGCGGTTGCCACTGTGCTCGTCGGGGCTGGTGGCGTGGAAGCGATTCCTCCTGCTGTTTCCCTCGTCGGTCAGAGCAGAGTAGCCCTTGTTTCCTTTGTCCTCGATGGCCTGGTTCTCTAGCGGCGGAATCCCACCTTCGTCACCATTATTGTGTAGTGGGTTAGCCGCATGGATGAGAGACACAGGATAGCATAGTGCATAGCACGCTTTATTGGTACACAACAAGAACAACCAGTAACGGCTGGCTGGCCAACTATATACACCCCTGGAGACACACCCCTGGGTCCCGTTGGTGGGTTTGAATCTCCCGCCACAGTCCCATTGGTCCTCCAGTGGAGGGACTAGGAGCCTAGTCCCCATTGTTTTCCCAGAGTCAAGCTCTGGGATATTCGCTGGCCTCTGGTGGCGGTCAGCCTACACAACAGTCCGTCTCGCAGCGCTGCAACCCAAAACTCCAATTTATAAATTTAAATTAATCTGGATGTTAAATCCAAAGATTCACTCTTCAGGTCCAATATCCTAGGCGGGTAATGACTGACTGCTATTCTATTCACAACACTCCCCAATATAACTTTAAGTTTGCATTTCACATACATAAAGCTACAAACTCATTAGTGGCAGAAATAATGTTCTATCCAATGAGAAGATTCTAGAAAGTTGGAGGGATTACAATAATGTAGAAGTAGAAATGTGTAATCCTGAATTCCTTCTCTAAAGGAGCCATCTGAGAAGAACATAGGTTTCAGTTAAGGATGGGTGGGGGGGGGGAGGGCAGGGAAAAGACCACTACGGTACTAGAGGACAGGATGGGAGGTGAGTTAGTGTTCTTTGAGGGGGTGTTCTTTGAGGGGGTGAACAAACATGTGGACAAGGGGGACTTCCAGAAAGCTTTTGATAAAGTTCCTCATCAAAGGCTCCTAAGTAAGCTCAAAAATTATGGGATAAAAGGACAAGTGGGTCCTTTTATGGATCAAAAACTGGCTAATTACTAGGAAACAGAGAGTGAGTATAAATGGGAAATTTTATCAGTGGAGGGATGTAAGCAGTGGGGTACTGCAGGGATCAGTACTTGGTCCACTGCTTTTTAACTTGTTCATTAATGATTTGGAGTTGGGAGTAAGCAGTGAAGTGGCTAAATTTGCGGATGATATGAAGTTGTTCAGGGTGGTGAAAACCAGTGAGGATTGTGAGGCACTCCAAAGGGATCTGTCAAAGATGGGTGAGTGGTCGTCAACATGGCAAATGGGGTTCAATGTGGCCAAGTGCAAGGTGATGCACATTGGAGCCAAAAATCCTAAATATAAATACACGTTGATGGGGTCTGAACTGGCAGAGACTGATCAAGAGAGAGATCTTGGAGTTGTAGTAGATAACTCACTGAAAATGTCGAGACAGTGTGTGACTGCAATAAAGAAGGCAAATGCTATGCTGGGGATTATTAGGAAGGGTATTGAAAACAGATCAGCCAATATCATAATGCCCCTATATAAATCAATGGTGAGACCTCATTTGGAATACTGTGTGCAGTTCTGGGCACCACACCTTAAAAAGGATATTATAGCTTTGGAAAAAGTGCAGAAAAGGGCAACTCAAATGATAAAAGGGTTGGAACACTTTCCCTATGAGGAAAGGTTAAAGCGCTTAGGGCTCTTTAGCTTGGAGAAACGACGACTGAGGGGTGACATGATTGAGGTTTATAAGATTATGCATGGGAAAGAGCAGGTAGAAAAAGAGGTACTTTTCTCCCTTTCTCACAATAAAAGAACTCGTGGGCATTCCATGAAATTGCTGAGCGGTCGGGTTAGAACGGATAAAAGGAAATCCTTCTTCACCCAAAGAGTGATTAACACTTGGAATTCACTGCCACAGGAAGTGGTGGCGGCTACAAGCATGGACAGCTTCAAAAGGGAATTAGATAAGCATATGGAGCAGAGGTCCTTCAGCCACAAGGTATAGATAGGGACTCTGGGGCAAGTGATGCTCTGTCATCTTGGCGCTTGGGGAGGTCAACAGTGGGAGGGCTTCTCATGTCCTGGCCCCACTGGTGGACCTCCTGATGGCACCTGGTATTTCTGGCCACTGTGTGACACAGAGTGTTGGGCTGGATGGGCCTTTGGCCTGATCCAACATTGGCATCTCTTATGTTCTTATGTTCGAGAGATGGCATTTATTCAGTGCTGTAATTACTAAAGTAGAAGGTTCCTGAGGTTCACCTTGCTGTGTCTTCATTATATCAAAACCCATGTTAAGCTTGAGACCCCAGCCGGATTGTAATCTGAAACAACACCATTGGCTGAAGCATGTTCAGTAACCAATCAAATGTAAGAGAACTGTGCTGGAGGGAACTGTGTTTATTGGTGGTTATCTTTGTAATACAATTGGACCTTAACCTTGTGAGGGCGTGGCTACACCAGCCCGAGAGAGTTTAAAAGGAACTATGCTCCACTGTTGTTTGTTGTGTGTGGAGTCGTGTCGTCTGTTGCTGTGTGATCTTTGGAAGTTCTTGTTCTCAATAAAGCTGATTCACTTTGTTACTTACTTCGTTGTTGAGCTGCATACTTAACACACCTGCCTGCATACCTCCCTCCAATTCACATGGTGCAAAGGCATGTTCTGGAGTCCAATGCCTCCCAGGTACTTGAGGGCTTGATTTGGGTCAGGATGGACATGGACAGGGAGATAGTGTTTAAGCCTCCCCTGCCCCCCCTTCCCATGCTGTTTTCCCAACCTAAAATGTTCCCAGGAAACTCCACATTCAGGAAAGGGAGGTGGTAGGGTCTGGGGGGGGAATGACATCTTGATGGTGCCACATCACTTCCGGCAAATACCCAGAATACATTGCCAGTGTGCTGTCAGCACAGCACTCTAGGACTGGGGAAAAACTAAATAGTAAAACCACAGAGTTTTGTCCAAACCCTACAGCATCACACTGATGTCACTTAAAAAAAAATCCCCCTACCAGTCCTTAGCAGACTGGCAGGCAACAGAGAAGCCAGGAGGTCTCCTACTGAAGCAGGTAAAGACAAGACTGTAACTGTGATTCTTCACTGATGCGTAAAAGGCAGTCAAGCTTCAGCACGGTAGTTTTCAATTCATAATTAAAAACAGGCTGAGTGAAACTGGGTATTAATTTTTTCTGCTTATCCCCCCACCTATGGCTTTACGTTCTCCTGAGTGAAAGAGGAAATCCCACTCCATTTTGTTTGCCCAATATGCTGCCTATTTGTCACTGCAGACATTAAAGCAGAGGGAAATAAGCAAGAAGCAAAGAGACCAGAGAGAAAAGAACTGGTTAATTCAGAAAGAAAGGTGTTAACTGATTCAGCAGCAGCTGACTTGCAGGTTCCCTTTCCCCAATTGCCTCCCAAACAATTGAACAAAAACTGCTCGCACATTTCCACTCATAGCTCAACAACAAAAAGGGCTAGGGGTTCAGAAAGACTGCATGACACAATTCTTAGCGGATAGTACCCCTATATGCCATCTATAGTTACAGGTCTGAGTAGTAGTAATTTTAGTTGATTTTAGTGATTTACTGATTTTAGTAACTACTAAGATTTCAACTCAGCACTAGCAGTGCCTTTTTCTTTTCACCTCATTTCAGATATACTTAAGCTTCAACAGGCCCACTGTACCCCTTGTTAGCAGAGTTGGGGGAATAATTCAGTACTGAATGTGCACAGCTTCTTTCAGTACAGTGTACTGCAGCAACAGGGTTGAGAGACCTCCAGAGAAATTTATCTACAGAGGAGAAACACAATAAAAGGCAAGGAAAACAAGAGTACAAGCTCTGAGCAGTAATCAGCATGCACTACAGTTCCCTCTAGTGGTCAGATGGACTAAACACGTCCTGTGTTAGTATTTATATTGAAACTGCTCACATGACACCACTTCTCCAGGATTCCTCAGAGACTCCACAAGAAGAGCCCTTCCCACCTCAGTTCTTCTATTCTTTGATGGGTACCTCTTATACACCACCCCTTTATCAATGAGAGCAAAGGCAGGACTTTAATCTCACTTTACTTTAATCCCACTCTTCTTCTAAGGTTTTTGTTGTTCAGTCGCACAGTCAAGTCCGACTCTTCGCGACCCCATGGACCAGCTCCTGCCAGGCCCTCCTGTCTTCCGCTGTCCTCTGAAGTTTGCTCAGTTTCATGTTTGTTGCATCAATGACACTGTCCAACCATCTCATCCTTTGCCGTCCCCGTCTTCTTTGACCTTCAATCTTTCCCAGCATCAGGGTCTTCTCCAGTGAGTGCTCCCTTCTCATTGGGTGGCCAAAGTATTTGAGCTTCAGTTTCATTATCTGGTCTTCCAGGGAACAGTCAGAGTTGATTTCTTTTAGGATTGACTGATTTGATCTTCTTGCAGTCCAAGGAACTCTCAAGAGTCTTCTCCAGCACCATAGTTCAAAAGAATCTATTCTTCGGTGCTCGGCCTTCCTTATAGTCCAACTCTCGCAGCCATACATGACTACTGGGAATACCATTGCTTTGACCATACGGACTTTTGTTGGCAGGGATTGCTAGGAAATGAGCATAGATACCAAGTTTAGGCTGAGAAAACTACTGTCATTCCACAGTGCCTGTATTGCATCGGATAGAGATGTGCCATTCCCTGTCCAGCAATGAACTGAGAGGAATCTAGTTCTGCCAGTTTGCAGAAGAAATGAGATATGCACTGTACTGACTGGCTAATGTGCATGACAGCACAAACTTACATTTCTTCTCCCCTCGCAATTATTAGTAGTTTTTCAGCTCTGTTTAAATACTTTTTTTTCTTTTCAAATAATAATAATAATAATGCTGCAATGAATTTATGTTTATGCCCTGCTTTAAAAAAAAATTAAAAGGGCAACAGCCTACCTGAAGTTTGGTGGCAGAAGCAAAACAGGTGATTGAAATCAGCATCAATTTCTAGTATATCTATCAACTGGGAAAGCAGAGAAGGTGCTGGGCTCATGCTCACAAAAAGAAAAGAAAAAACCCTGACATCATGTTAAAGAGGCATATGTGTACATGCTGCTTAGCAATGATAGGAGAGGAGATTTTGGCAGGGGCAGTTTATTATGCAGAGAAAAAACTGCATCTGGTGAAAATTAAAGGGCCCAGTTCTCCTTCATCTGGTCATCCAAATACCAGGAATCAGGAACCCAGTTTCCATGCATATGCAGAGGGAACCAAGATAGGATTCAGACCCAGCCTTATGAGATTCATATATAAAGGATGACTGTCATTTTAGTATTGCTTCAAATCTAGACAGCAGAATTCAACTGTAAGGATGCTTTTAACAGCAGGTATTGCCATATGGATATTAATTTGTTGTTCAGTCGCACAGTTGAGTCCGACTCTTCGCGACCCCATGGACAATCTCCCGCCAGGCTCTCCTGTCTTCCGCCGTCCTCCGAAGTTGGCTCAATTTCATGTTCGTTGCATCGCTGACACTGTCTAACCATCTCATCCTTTGCCGTCCCCGTCTTCTTTGACCTTCAATCTTTCCCAGCATCAGGGTCTTCTCCAGTGAGTGCTCCCTTCTCATTTGGTGGCCAAAGTATTTGAGCTTCAGTTTCATTATCTGGCCTTCCAGGGAACAGTCAGGGTTGATTTCTTTGAGGATTGACTGATTTGTTCTTCTTGCAGTCCAAGGGACTCTCAAGAGTCTTCTCCAGCACCATAGTTCAAAAGAATCTATTCTTCGGCGCTCGGCCTTCCTTATAGTCCAACTCTCGCAGCCATACATGACTACTGGGAATACCATTGCTTTGACCATGCGGACTTTTGTTGGCAGGGTGATGTCTCTACTTTTTATCATGCTGTTTAGGTTCGCCATCGCTTTCCTCCCAAGGAGCAGGCGTCTTTTAATTTCATGGCTGCAGTCACAGTCTGCGGTGATCTGGGATCCCAGGAACGTGAAGTCTGTCACTACTTCCACGACTTCCCCTTCTATTTGCCAAGGAGTGATGGGGCCGGATGCCATGATCTTAGTTTTTTTGATGTTGAGCTTCAAGCCCACTTTTGCGCTCTCCTCTTTTACCCTGAGCAAGAGGCTCTTTAGGTCCTCTTCACTTTCTGCCATTAGAGTGGTATCGTCTGCATATCTGAGGTTGTTGATCTTTTCCCCAGCAATCTTAATTCCCGCTTGTGATTCATCCAGGCCAGCATTTCGCATGATGTACTCTGCATATATATTAAATAAGCAAGGTGACAATATACATCCTTGTCGTACTCCTTTTCCTATGCTGAACCAATCAGTTGTTCCATATCCGGTTCTAACTGTCGCTTCTTGGCCCTTATACAGGTTTCTCAAGAGACATGTGAGGTGGTCTGGTACTCCCATCTCTTTAAGGACCTGCCATAGTTTGTTGTGATCCACACAGTCAAAGGCTTTAGCATAGTCAATGAAGCAGAAGTAGATGTTTTTCTGGTACTCTCTTGCTTTCTCCATAATCCAGCGAATGTTGGCAATTTGATCTCTAGTTCCTCTACCTCTTCGAAACCCAGCTTGTACTTCTGGCAGTTCTCTATCCATGTACTGTTGAAGCCTAGCTTGTAGGATCTTGAGCATGACCTTGCTAGCGTGTGATATGAGTGCAATTGTGCGATAGTTTGAGCATTCCTTGGCGTTGCCCTTCTTTGGGATTGGAATGTATACTGACCTTTTCCAGTCCTGTGGCCACTGTTGCGTTTTCCAAATTTGCGGGCAAATTGAGTGCAGTACTTCTAAGGTACTCAGGGTGTTAAATAGTTTCCTCTCCCATTTTATCATCATATTGTGTCAGAGTAGGATTTGGGGAAACCTGACTCTCCCTCCCCACCAGGGCCATTTCTGATCCCAGGAATGAGATCAGAGCTCCACACAGATGAGAATGAAAGGAGAGTTTCGCTCCGTGTCCTCTTCTCACTACAGCTGCCAGATCAGTGCAGCTATTTGTGCACACAAGTCCCTCAACTCTGAGAATAAACTTTCCTGGAATCAGCAATGGCTCCAGAAAAGGTGGGATGGTGAGGAACATCCTACAATCCTTACCGCCGGGGATCACAGGATCCAACCTATTACTTCTTACACATATACGCACTGATCTCATAAGGACAGACAAGCCATCTTTTCCAGTTACACAGCAGTTTCCTTTATTAATCATAAAATGTGTAACAGCTACAATTTGTTCCATAGATCATAAAGTGTTACACCCTGCTAACCTGGAGCTATATTGCATCCGTATATGCAGATTCAGTGATGTCAACTCCGAATTTTTTAATTCAGCTGCCCTAGATGCCTATCAAGTTGATTTTTCACTGCAGATTACATCAAACTAAAGTTATATTGGCAGCAGGACAACTTCTTTTCAAATATGAGAGGCTGATATTAAACATACATTCATAAATGACCTATCTGGTGATTCTTCCACTCCTTTTCAACATTACACAGTAACATATGAGTAACAGCTGCACATACATCGACCTACTGCCTCCTCCATATAAGGAGGAATAGGTACAGCCCTTCTGTCAAATCAATCTAGGATGGGTCATTCCCTCCCCCACAGCTGGAAGTCCCACCTTCCCCCCCCCAGAAGTCCCACCCTCCTCCAGCTTTCCCCTATTGGCTGAGCAACTATCCAATGGAAAACGGAGGAGGAGGAGGCGTTAGGGTTGGGTGGAGGGACTGTTGGGAAGATGGGGGCAGGGCAGGGGAAAATGGCTGTCATTATTTGCCAAAAAGATTCCTGTCCTGCTGCCCCCCCCTCCTCTCAGAGAGGCTCGCTGAGGTACCCCCACTTTTCTCTCTCTTTTATTTCCTGAAGATTTCATTTCCCTGCCTGAAAGAGCATTTCATACCCTATGTATGTGCTGCTTTGGTGGGGGATTGAGTGTGTGTCTCCTGCCTGCTTTGGGGGGAAAGGTGCAAAGAACATTTCCGGCAAAGCAGTTTTTTCCAGGCTCCCCGGGAGATTTCCAGGCAAGCCCAGGGGCTTCCAGGCAAGCACGTGTTCCTCTGTATTGACAGAGTGAAGAAAAGTCTGTGGGGGGAGGGAGGGAATGACAGCCGGAGAATGGCTTGCAGATTGGTTCAGGGACAGATCAAAATTTCCCGGGCTGGAAACAGAGACTGCTAATTGGCTAGGAACATTTTACTCCGCCTCCCTCCCAGCAGCGGGCTGCTATCTCTGCTGGGAATTCAGACAGTCAGAAATTTTCTTGCCTGCACACATCTATCTGCTTGGAGAAACATTTTGTTTTTAAAAGGGAAGGGGGGATGTCTTTTCTTATTTGCTAGCATGTGCTGGACTCCCCCCCCCCCCCCCCCCCCCCTTTTTTTTTTTTTTTTTAAAAAAAGGATGGAAACTGAGGTGGTATGTAAAAAGCATGATGAATGCTTAAAACTGTGCTGGTATGTAAAAAGCAGATTGCTTTTGAATGCTTAAATTTCTCTCTTTGCTGCAAACCTGGCTCTGCTGGTGGGTTTTAAAGGGGTTGAAACTCACTCGGTGGAAGGAAAAGGAGTCTTCTTTGGGAGAGGGTGGGCCTGTGTGCTCTCTCTTTCTCTCTCACCCCTGTCCATTTTGGACACGCATTCTATGGCTGCTTCTGTTTAAAACTGCTGGGAAGACTGTCCACTTGCTCTGCTGTGGCTTGGCTTTTTAAAAGGGACAGTGCTTTTCCCTCTCTCCAGTAACAGAGGTGTTATGTATGCGGACCGCCACTAGGGGTTTGCGGCACAGGCAGGAGCTTGGCTCCCTTGAACAATAGGAACATAGGATCCTAGTTCCCCCATCCCCAACCAATAGCCACTTTGGCGGGAAATTCAAACCCTCCAATGGACTAGGGGTGTGCTGGGTGGGACTGTATATAGTTAGTCTTGCAGGGCTGTTTTTAGTTCAGTCTGATGTTAAGTACAATAAACGTGTTCAAACGCATGTCGTCCGAGTCGTCCATGCGGCGAACCCAGTACTTTTCAAGAGGGAAACCCAAGCCTTTTGGGGAAGGGGCACACTTGCAAGCCCTGGCTGCTTTACTCTGGGGGCTTATGGGGGGGCTGTCTGGCTGGGATGGGGTCTCCCGGAATCAACTGTCTCGGGGGAGGGGGACATCTCACACACTCGTTTCTGCACTAAACATTGTTTGCACAATGTACAAAAATCCCACAGGCTTGCCAGTTCTCTTTCAAAAATACAAGTTTGCAGTAAGCATACACACAGCCATTTCTCTTTTAGGCTCACCCAACCTCTCGCTGTATAAAACAATGGCAGCCATTTCCCCCTGCCCCCTTATTTCCAACAGTCCTTCCACCCAACCCTAACTACTACTCCTCCTCCATTTTCCATTGGACAGTTGCTCAACCAATAGGGGAAAGCTGGAGGAGGGTGGAACTTCTGGGGGGGAGGGGAAGGTGGGACTTCCAGCTGTGGGGAGGACGACCGTCTTAGATTGATTTGACAGAAGGGGGTGTACCTATTCCTCCTCGTATAAAATTTCCAGTGTGTTAATGTTATGAACTGTTTCTTTTTGGCCTACACCCCATGGAGATTCCCCAAGGTCCTTTGACTTTCTGATGCCAGAGGTACAGGAAAAATACACCCCAAAATCTTTTGGCCTTAAGTGAGGGGGAAAGCATCTAGTTTAATACTAAGGACAAGACCTTTGATCAAAGAAAGAACGGCTTTAAACTCTCCAGGCAGGAAGCAGGCTGATTTCCTGGAATGCTGGTGGATTATGTCCATAAGGTTTCCTTGAATCTCCAGAGCTCCTCTTGTGACTCAAGATCAGGCAGTTCTTTCTTTAATCAGTGATTTCATTTTTTTAGAACAGAACACACAGAACAACCCCAACTTTGGAACTGGCTAAACCATACCCCTAGAACAGTAAGGTCCTATCAGAAGTGAGTGCTTAGGACCAATAGGGTTTGTTCCCACTGAAAGTCATAGTCTTCCCCGATTGGTCAATGGCAACCAATCAGGCTGTTGATTTCAGGATCCTGAGAGTCTATGGAGTTTGCAACTGAAGCTCATTCTAAAATTCAGGCTATCCATATAACACAATACATAACAGCTCCTCACACACTTTCCCCACAAACAATGGCTCAGGGTTGCAGAATAATAAATTTCATGGCTTGCAGGTTGGTGAGCCTCAAGACTGACCACTGGTAGAGAGACCCTTCCTTGTTTTTGCTGAGCCTGAACTTGATTTTCTTTTGATCTCTTGAGGAGACCCAGAACTCTCTATTGCTGTGTCAAGAGGAAGGACTTTTTTGCATACTCCTGGAAAACATCTACGTCTGGTAGCCCCCCCCCCCCCGAAGGTCAATGAGCAGACATGGAGGTCTTGAGTCAGCTAGAAACATCTCAGGAGGCCTCTGCAATTCTCTACCCAGTCCTCGGAGCCATCAAGACCCTTCAAGAACATTCTTTGGTCTGTGACCAATCTACAATTATTTGTGTGTGTGGTATCTTGTTGCTCTTTTTGAATGAAAGGGGTTGGAAGACACTGCTGAACTCTACTCGCCCATAGAAGATAAATTGCCCTGTCCCTAGCCTATATGATTGATTGTTGTGTACTGACTGTTTTATCCCTACTATAATTCAGATGCTTTCCCATTAATTAATTGGAGTAATTTGTTCTAATCAATCAAATTGGATCAATTTGGAATAACTTGTTGCTGATTAATTGAATTTATTTTATAGTTGGTCGATTATGAATTGATGAATTAAGATGCCACTGGGGTTACTGGGCTATTAGCTTCTATTTCTTGTTTTATTATTAGTATTTTTTAGTAGGGTGGGTGTTTGAAGGGCGGTGGCTGGGAGTGGGCTGGGTTTGAGATTATACTGTGCAATTTAGCTCAGCCAATCTTAGTGGGTTTGCTAGGCTTAGCTCTACCTCCTGTTGTCATAATCAGATGCTTAGTGGGCCCTATATTGGACCAATAACATCTGGTAGGGGAGGCCATGTTAGGGTCAGGGATACCAGTGATAGAGGGGCGGGGGAAGTATGTCAGTGGGACAAGGTGGTTGATGGGAAGGAGATATGGTAATGCTTGTTCTCCTTCGTACCCTTGTCCCATTCTGAGAGATGCTGGCTGTGGGGCTAGAAACGTATATCCTTCTCTAATGCTGGTGTTGTGTAATGCCAGGTCTATTAACAATAAGTTCTCCGGGATTAGCTAGGGAAGCAAAAAGTAGACCTGGCATGTGTGACCAAGACCTTGGTGAGGGAGGGCAAGACTGTCGCTCTGAACCAGCTTAACCCCCCCCACCCCCCACCCCAGTTTCTTGGTCCTTCACCAGTCCTGGACTAATGGGCAGGGGTGGCATTACTTGTTTGAGAGTCTTTCTCTTTCAGGGTGCTCCCTGCACCAAAAATTGCCAGCATTGAATGTGTTGGCCTCACATGGGAAGCCAAGTAGAGTTTGGCTATCTGGCTAGTTTACCGACTGCCTAACACACCAGCAGATACCCCGCCAAGCTTGTTGGAGGCAGTATCGCCCTGGGCTCTGAAATACCCCAGACTATTAATTCTTGGGGGATTTCAATGTCCATGTTGATGCTGCTGCTTTCTCTCAGGCCAGGGAACTACTGTCATCCATGGCAGCACTGGGACTCTCCCAATTTGTATCAGCTCCTACACAGCAAGCAGGTAACACACTGGATCTTATTTTTGGCCTGGGAATAAATGTGGATCTGATGCCCCCTGATGCGATCCCATGGTTGGACCACTTCCCCCTGAAGGCCTGACTGACTGCTCCTAACTCTCCTTGTTTAGGTAGCTAGCTGATTTATGCTCACCCACGGAGACTAATGGACCCTATTGGGTTCCAGAATGCTTGGTGGAATCCGATGCCCCCTGGTGACTCATTAGATGAGCTAGTGGAGGACTGGCATAACCAGCTCTCTGAGGCCATTGACGAAATCACCTCCCGTTGCCCTCGTCATTGTCATACCAAACTAGCCCCATGATATATTCCAGAGCTATGGAGGATGAAGTGAGAACTGAGATGGCTAGACTGAGGGTCTCATGAAAAAGCTCGTGACAAAACCACAAGAACATTTTTTAGGTCATTTATGAAAACCTATGAGGTGGCAGTGAAGGCTGCTAAGAAGAACTTCTGTGTGACCTCCATTATGTCTGCAAGCTCTCGCCTAGCCCAATTATTTTAAATGATTTAGCCTCTTAACTACCTCGCCACAAAGCAAGCAAAACTATAAGGAACTGGCCATTGACAGTGAGGCATTTGTGAGCTATTTTGCAAACAAAGTCTCATCATTCTGCCAGGACCTCCCAGCCACAGTTTATACAGTAAGGGGACTGGAAGCCCCTTGTCCATCTTTGGGTCTGGTTTTGAACCACTTCACTTAGGGAAGGGAGGAAGTGGACAAGGTCCTGGCAGCTGTGAGGCCCACCACTTGCCCTGTTGACCTGTGCCTGTCTTGGGTGGTCAAGGCTTGTGGAGTCAGTGTTCGGGGGGCCCTGGGAGAGATTATCAACTTCTCTCTGTCTCCTGGGGGTGGGGTGGGGGCTGAAGAAGGCTGTGGTGCATCTGCTCCTGAAAAAGCCATCACTGGACCCTGCAGTTTTTGCCAATTACCACCCGGTTTTGAATCTCTCATTTCTGGGTAAGGTAATGGAGAGAGAAGTGGCTGAGCAGTTCCAGATCTTCTTGAATGATAACTTCACCCTGGATCCATTCCAGTCCAGCTTCTGCCCTGGCCATGGGACAGAGACCATGCTGGTTGCCCTCACAGGTGACCTCCAGAGGCACCTGGATCATGGCAGGTTGGCGCTGCTGTTGCTTTTAGATCTGACAGCAGCATTTGACACAGTTGACTATGATCTGTTGACCCACAGCCTCGCTGATGTAGGGATACAGGGGATTGCTTTACAGTGGCTTTCCTCCTTTCTTCATGGTCAGGGTCAGAGGGTGGCACTAGGGGAAAGGATGTCCCTGCAATACCCACTTGACTGTGGAGTGCTGCAGGGGGTGATCCTCTCTCTGATGCTGTTTAACATCTATATGCGCTCCCTTACCCTGTTGGCCCAGGGATTTGGGCTGGGTTGCCATCAGTACACTGATGACACCCGGCTTTATCTGTTGATGGACATGTAGCTGGACTCTGCCCCAGATATTTTGGACTGGGTATTAGGGGCTGTGGCTGGATGGATGCAGCAGAGCCATCTGAAATTAAATCCAACAAAGACGGAGGTCCTTTACCTGAGCCGTGGGGGTGTAGGGTCAGGAATCTGGCTCCCAGCACTCAGTGGAGCATCACTGGCACCAGCGCTGAGGGTGAGGAGTCTTGGGGTGACCCTGGATCCCTCAGTTTTTATGGCAGCCCAGGTCACCATGGCTGTCAGATCAGCCTTTTACCATCTTTGGCTGGTCAGGCAGCTGGTTCCCTTTCTCACCTCTCAGGATGGTCACTTCCAGGCTGGATTACTGTAACTCGCTCTATGAAGGGCTACCCTTGAACCTGATCCGGAAACTACAGCTAGTGCAGAATGTGGTGGCATGCCTGCTGACGTCAATGCTTGTGCAGGCACGCATCCAGCCAGTGCTTTGCCAACTGTACTGGCTGCGAATTGAATACAGAATCCGGTTCAAGGTTCTGGCACTGATCTTCAAAGCCCTATGCAGCCTGGGGCCAGCATATCCAAGGGACAACCTCTCCCCATATGTGCCCTGGAGAGCCTTTGCAGATGAACACCTCCTGATAATCCCCGGGCCGAGAGACATTTGCTTAGCCTGTTTATTACCAATGGGGCACTGTTGTATATCAGGGCATCTAACACCATCTGCTTAAAAACTGCTATAAACCGGGCTACCTATTACTGTCTGTTTAAAATGCTACAGGAGATGTTGGACTGTTAGTGTTCTTGTGTCATCTTGCTTGTTTAATTGTTTTTTATATTATCATTTTTATTTTTAATGTATGTGTTTTGAGCTGCCCTGAGCTCATTTGTGGGATCCTATGCCCCTGGCGGCTTGTTAGATGAGCTAGTCAAGGACTGGCATGGTTGGCTCTCGGCAGCCATCAAAAAGATTGCTCCCCAACGCCCTCTGTGCCCTTGATCGAAGTGGGCTCCTTGGGTTACCGATGAGCTGCGGCTGATGAAACAAGGGCTCAGACGACTAAAGAGATGGTGGCAGCGCGCTCACGATGAAGCAACAAGAGCATCTTATAGGATGTTTATGAGATCCTATGAGATGGCAGTCAAAGCCGTGAAGAGAAAGTTCTACATGGCCATGGTTGTATCCGCTAATTCACACCCGGCACAATTTTTTAGAACTATTCGGTCGTTAACAGAGCTGCCTTGGGGCAGACCAAATACTAGGGAATTGGACATTGGCTGCGAGGCTTTTGTGAGCTATTTTGCAGATAAAGTCCTGTTGCTCCACAGTTGAGACAGTGAGCAAACTTGAGGCCCCATGCATGTCTTCTGGTTCTATTCTGGATTATTTCAGTCCACTCAGCCTTGAGGAAGTCGACAGATTGCTCTCAATGGTAAACCCAACCACGTGCAGCCTTGATCCGTGCCCTTCATGGCTCATAAAAGCTGGCCGTGAAGGGTTGCGAGGTGCTCTCAGAGATATTATCAACAAGTCCTTCACTGAGGGACTGTTTCCGGGGGCACTCAAGGAAGCAATGGTTTACCCTCTCTTGAAAAAACCATCCTTGGACCTGGCCGAATTGGCCAACTATTGGCCGGTCTCTAATTAGCCCTATTTGGGCAAATTACTTGAGAGAACGGCAGCGATTCAGTTGCAGAGCTTTATGGATGATACTTCCATGCTAGACCTGTTTCAGTTCAGCTTCTTGCCAGGCCATGGGATGGAGACGGCACTGGTCACCCTCACAGACGACCTCTGGAGGCATCTGGATCGAGGCAGTATGGCAGTACTGTTGCTGTTGAACCTGTCAGCGGCGTTCGACACAGTCAACCATCAGTTACTGATCCACCTCCTCGCCAACACTGGGATCCAGGGGCTTGCCTTGCAATGGCTCGTCTCCTTCCTCCAAGGTCAGGGACAGAGAGTGGCGTTAGGGGAACAGACGTCCCAGAGGTACCCATTGGTCTGCAAGGTTCCTCAAAGGGCGGTGCCATCCCTGATGTTATTTAACATCTACATGTGCCCCCTCACCCAGATTGCCCAGAGGCATAGGCTAGGGTGTCATCAATACGCATATGATACCCAGCTATATCTGTTTTTGGGCGGTCAGTCCGACTCTACCCCAGATTACCTGGATCAGGCGCTTCAGGACGTGGCAAGCTGGCTTAGACTGAGCTGATTGAAATTGAATCCGAGAAAGATGGAGGTCCTGTGCCTGAGTCAGAGTGGGTTGGGGGTTGGGATCCCACTCCCGACCTTTGATGGGGTGCCACTGGTGCCAGCGCTGAGGGTTAGGAGTTTGGTAGTGCTCCTGGATGCTGCCTTAACAATGGAGGCCCAGGTAGCAGCCACTGCCAAGGAAGTCTTTTACCATCTATGGCTGATTAGGCAGCTGGTTCCTTTCCTCGAACGTGATGAACTGGCAACGGTGATTCATGCTACGGTCACCTCAAGATTAGACTACTGCTCCCCTTGTCTCAAATCCAGAAGCTGCAGCTAGTACAAAATGCGGTGGCCAGGCTGTTGATGGGACTCTCTATATGAGACCACATCCACTCTGCGCTGAAGACATTGCACTGGCTGCCAATAGCTTACCGGATTTGTTTCAAGGTGCTGGTTTTGACCTTTAAAGCCCTATTTGGTCAAGGGCCTGCCTACCTGAGGGACCGCTTTTCCCCATATGTGCCCCAGAGAGCACTGTGGTCAGGTTCGCAAAATCGCCTGACTCTCCCTGGCCCGAAAGATGCCAGGTTGGCCATTACCAGAGCTAGGGCCTTTTCCATGGTGGCTCCACACTGGTGGAATGAACTTCCGGAGGACATAAGGGCCCTGCAGGACCTTTTACAGTTCTGCAGGGCCTGTAAAATGGAGCTCTTCCACCAGGCTTTTGATGAGAAGCTGCCACTGATGAACGAGTCACCGGAACATACTACAGCCCTTATGATATACCGTTGGATACTGCCTTCCACCATGGGATTGTATATCGAATGCTGCCATCATCTGTATTGTTCTTATTAGCACTTTACGCTGTTCATGTGAATTTTATCGTATTTATTGTTTTATTGTATTTTAGTGTCTGTATGCCACCTTGAGCCAGTTTGTCCAGCAAGGCAGGATATAAATTGAAATAATAAATAAATAAATAAGTTATTCCATTTATCTAAATCTTTTTGGGTTTCTTTAAGTAGCCTCATGTAATTAGCTTCCATAAACGAACTACATTTGTTTGTCAGGAAAATGCCTAAGTATTTCACGCTTCGCTCTAATTGAAATCCTGTCTTCTCAACCAGCTCTTTTGTTATGGATTGTATTATATTTTTTGTGGTTATCTTTGTCCTTTGTTTATTCACTTTCAGTCCCGCCATCTCACCAAATTTCATTAAGTCCTTCATCAAACTGTCTATAGAAGTGCTGGGATTCTCTAAGATGAAGGCTACATCGTCCACAAAGGCTTGTGGTTTATATTCTCCACATATTGTGGTTCCGCTAATATTTTTATCTTCTCTGATCACATTTAGTACTTCCAGAGTGAGAATAAACAACACCGGGGATAACGGACATCCTTGTCTTGTTCTCTTCTCGACTGCTATCTCTTTAGTTAAGTCTCCGTTGATCCTCGCTCTGGCACTCTGTTGAGTATAAATTGCTTGAATCATCTTTTTTTAAAATATATATTTAATTGGCTTTATCCATTACTTGTACACCATCTATTGTTCAACTTCTTACAGTTTTCTTCCCCCCCCTTCCCTCCCTCTTCCCCTCCCTATCTTCATATTGTCCTTAGTCCTTTATCCCCAGCCACGGGCACAAAGTCTGAATCTTCCACTGAATGTCTTATCTTCCTTCCTTGGATATCCAGTCTATGTAGGTCTTCCATCTTTTTCAGACTTCTGCGGATTTTCCTTCCCATATTAACTCCTTACGTAGAGTTGCCGCAATGTCAGACTGTATAAATTCAAACAGATAGCTGTGCCAGTTTTCAACTGTCCACTTACTTTTATCCTTCCAACCCAAAGCTATAACTGCTTTACCCACCAATATCATAGCCTTGACTAGGGTTTGATTATTCTTGTCCAGAATCGGGCTTCCCATTGTGCTTATCAGCATTAAGTTGAAGTCTATGTTTAAATTAATTTTAGATACATTCTTTATAGCTTTAATAATTTCTGCCCAGAAGGTCCTTACTTCTCTGCACTCCCACCACATATGTGCAAACCAGCCTTTAGCTTGTCTACAGTGCCAGCAAAGGGAGCTTAATCCTGGAATCATGTTAGCCAGTTGGGCTGGTGTCTTGTACCATTTTGTGAGGAATTTATATTCCAGTTCTTTTAATTTAAATGCCTTGATTTTGTCTGTTCCTTTCATAATTTTTTCTGCCCACCTCTCTGATATCTGTCCTTCTCTGCTCCACACTTTTTGTAAATATTCTATCGTTTTATCTTTATTTAATATCATCTTTTTATAAATTTTCCCCACTAGACCTCTTTTCTTTAGCAGGAGTGTTCCAGATTTTTTATATTTTTTGGCTGTTTTTCTATCTTGTGCTTTGTCAAAAACTGCACAATAGTCTCCAATCAGGCAGTGTTCTTCATATTCATAATTTGCTAGTTTCTGTTCCAGATACTTATAAAAAATTTCTTGATGGACATTTGGTGCATAAATATTAGTCACTAAAAATTTTCGCCTCTGTGCAAAGTGAGTTTTCTTGGATTCCCACACATAAATTGCTACTGTATTGTTGACACTGAAAGTCCAATCTTGCTGACTTGTGCTACTGTCCAGTACCCTTTTTTCCTATTCTGTGTATTGGGTTAAGTCAATAAAGTTACTTTCTGGCTAAGTATATGTCTCCCTTCCATCTTTCCCTCTCTGGGAGATTTATTGTGTTAAGCTGGGACTTGTGCATGAACAGTATTCAGTGATCCCTTTTTACCCTGGGATGCATGTTATAGTTCTTCATGTATTAGGGATGATTCTGTTCACACGACAGTTCTGACACAGGGAACACCACATCAAATCTTGCTGAGCACTACTGGAAAGTGTCAATAAATATCTCAAAACATGCTATAGTACATCACCCACAAGGATTAACATCAACTGAAGCTACAAGGTGGTCAACCAGTCACTTCAGAGATAAGAACATAAGAGAAGCCAATGTTGGATCAGGCCAATGGCCCATCCAGTCCAGGAGTTTGCATTGTCTTGAGCTTCATGATCAGTTGCAATTCATCAGTTTCTCTTTCTAATCTCCCTTTGAAATTCCTTTGTATGACAACTGCTACTCTTAGGTCAGCAACTGAATGCCCTGGAAGGTTAAAATGTCCCCCCACTGGTTTTTGAAACACTCTGTCACACAGTGGCCAAAAATACCAGGTGCCATCAGGAGGTCCATCATTGGGGCCAGGACACTAGAAGCTCTCCCACTGTGCCCCCCCCCCCAAGCACCAAGAATACAGAGCATCACTTGCCCCAGAGTTCCTATCTACACCTTGTGGCTAATAGCCACTGATGGATCTCTGCTTCATAGGCTTATCTAATTCCCTCTTGAAGCTGTCCATGCTTGTAGTCGCCACCATCTCCTGTGGCAGTGAATTCCATGTGTTAATCACTCTTTGAGTGAAGAAGTACTTCCTTTTAAATGTTCTAACCCAACTGCTCAGCAATTTCATGGAGTGCCCATGAGTTCTTGTATTGTGAGAAAGGGAGAAAACTATTTCTTTCTCTACCTGCTCTATCCCATGCATAATCTTATAAACCTCAATCATGTCACCCCTCAGCCATCATTTCTCCAAGCTAAAGAGCCCCGAGCACTTTAACATTTATTCATAGGGAAAGTGTTCCGATCCTTTTATCATTCGAGTTGCCCTTTTCTGCACTTTTCCCAATGCTATAATATCCTTTTTGAGGTGTTGTGACCAGAACTGTACACAGTATTCCAAATGAGGTCGCACCATTGATTTATAGAGGGGCATTATGATACTGGCTGATTTGTTTTCAGTTCCCTTCCTAATAATCCCGAGCATAGTTATGGCCTTTTGGTCAGTCTTTGCCAGTTCGGGCCCTATCAATGTGCATTTATAGTTAGGATTTTTGGCTCCAATATGCATCAAATTGCACTTGGCCACATTGACCCCCATTTGCCACGTTGACGCCCACTCGCCCATCCTCAATTTGACACGTTGACACCCACTCGCCCATCCTCAATAGAGTGCCTCACAATCCTCCCTGGTTTTCACCACCCTGACAACTTAGTGTCATCCGCAAATGTAGCCACTTCACTGCTTACTCCCAACTGCAAATCATTAATAAACAAGTTAAAAAGCATTGAACCCATTACTGAGCCCTACGGTACCCCACTGCTTACCACCCTCCACTGAGAAAATTGCCCAATTATACTCACTGTCTGTTTCCTATTAATTAGCCAGGTTTTGATCCACAAGCGGACTTGTCCTTTTATCCCATGACTACTGAATAAATTATGTTTATTTATGGTCAAAGATTATTTATCAAAATAATACATATTCGTTAAATACAAGTAAGTTAGCTTTCAGTTCCAAAAATATATATTTAGACATATAACCTTAAAACAATTAAAATATTAAAAACTAGAAAAGTTTAACAGTCCATTATATCAAAATAATTATAAAAATGTCTAAAACTAAACTAATTATAAGTCATGCAAAAGGTGGTGAGGGTTTTTATTGTGGAATTTTACCAGTTGTAAGCAGAATGTAGCTATTTGTCTGGAGTTTTGCTGATTTTCCTCTGTTTGAAGTATCTCTAGATCAGCACTATCTGCATCAAGTGCTGGCCTATCTAAGAGGGGGGGGGGAGAGGTAAGCTTATCCCTATAGACTTGATGACAAGGAAGAACATATGGGGCATTGATTGCACTTCTCCCAAGGAACATGGACAGCACCTGTCTTCATATGGTATCTTTCTATATTTTCCCTCTAGGACCAGGACAGTGGACGAACATATGGGGAATCAATTCCACTTCTCCATCCCATGACTATTGAACTTAATTAGGGGCCTTTGATGAGGAATTTTATCAAAAGCTTTTTGGAAGTCAAGGTAAACAATATCTATTGCCCCCCCCCCCGTCCACATGTTTGTTCACTCTCTCTAAGAACACTAACAGCTAAGTGAGACAAAATCTTCCCTTACAGAGCCCATGCTGAGTCTGCCTCAATAGGTTTTGTTCATCAATGTGCCTACTAATTCTCTCCTTAATAAGTTTCCACCAACTTACCCATTATCGACGTCAGACTTACTGGCCCGTAATTTCCCAGATCTCCTCTGGAACCTTTTTAAGGATGGGAGTGACATTAACTACCTTCCAGTCCTCAGGAATGGAGGCAGATTTTAATAAAAGATTACATATTTTTGTCAGGACATCCACAAGTTCACATTTAAGTTCTTTCAGAACTCTGGGATGTATGCCATCCAGGCCTGGTGATTTGTCAGTTATTAAGTTGTCTATCAGTCGTAGGACCTCCTCTCTCATCACCTCAATCTGACTCAGGTCTTTCAACACCCCTCCCGAAATCAGCGGTTCTGGAGTGGGCAAGCACTTCTCATCTTCCACAGTGAAGACAGAGGCAAAAAATGCATTCAGCTTCTCAATCATTTCCCTATCATCCTACTATCATCCTTCAGTACTCCTTTTACCCCTTGGTCATCCAAGGGGTAAGGCCAAGGTCAAAGAAGACGGGGACGGCAAAGGATGAGATGGTTAGACAGTGTCATTGATGCAACAAACATGAAATTGAGCCAACTTCAGAGGACGGCGGAAGACAGGAGGGCCTGGCGGGAGATGGTCCATGGGGTCGCGAAGAGTCGGACTCGACTGTGCGACTAAACAACAACAACAACATCCAAGGCCCCCACTGCCTCCCTGGCTGGTTTCCTGCTTCTAATGTATTTGAAGAAAGTTTTATTGTTGGTCTTTATGTTTTTTGCTATATGCTCCTCATATTCCCTTTCTGCCTGCCTGGTCACAGACTTGCATTTTAATTGCCACATCCTATGTTCCCTTTTATCAACCTCACTGAGACTAGCTTTCCACTGCTTAAAGGAATCCTTCTTACCTTTTACAGCTTCCATTACTTTGGCCCTGTTCGCATGGAGCAGTTGCCCCGCTGAAGGTACAGGAGTCCCACAGAGTATCCGGGTGCGATCACACGGGAACATCTGGGAGGCGTAGCACTCCCGTGGCGAACCTGTGGCAAGCCACCGAAGCCGCGCAGTAAAAAACCACCTCACCGTATGTAGTGGCAAATGCTTTGCCACAGGCCGCCTATGGGAGCCTCCCGTCATGTGATCGTACCGGCACGCGGCTTCCTCCCCCGTCGTCCTCTTTGCTGCGGGGAAGCCACCGTTGCGTCTGATTGCATGATGGTGCATCAGACTGCGACGGCGTAAATAGCCACGCTTCCTCCCCGCGTTTTACGGCATGTCTGACCGGGGCCTTTGTTTGTTAACCATGCAAGCCTTTTTCTATACCTATTTGTGCCTTTTCTAACCTGCTATATATATTCTTTTCTGAGCTTCTAGGATTGTAGTTTTAAATAGTCTCCAAACTTCCCCAATGGTTTTGACCCTTTCTACTTTTCCTTTCAGTTTCTTCCTCACACGTCCCCTCAGATCACAGAAGTTACCCCTTTTAAAGTTAAAAGTGGTTGTGTTGGTCTTTTTGAGCAACTCCCTATTTATACAAATGTTGAACTCAACAACAGTATAGTCACTGTTCCCAAGTGGTGCAATGACTTTTACATCTCTCACCAGGTCTTGGGTGTTACCTAGGACCAAATCCAGGATCGCCTCTCCCCTGGTAGGTTCGAGGACCATCGGTTCCAGAGGGTGTCCAGAAACTCAGTCTCTTTTTCCCGACTTGAACACATATTGACCCAATCAATGTGTGGGTAGTTAAAATCACCTATTACAACACAGTTATTTTGTCTAGCCGCTATCTTTATTTACTTTTTCATTTTATAATCCTCCTCTATCTTTTGATCTGGTGGGCGATAACAAACTCCCAGTGTTAAGCTTCCTTTTGGGCCCAGTATTTCAACCCATAGCATTTCCAGAAGCGAATCCAATTCTCTTACCCTCTCAATCTTACTGGACTGTATACCCTCTCTGATATACAGAGCCACCCTTTCCAGGGACAGCAAGGAGGAAGCTATCACCCACAGTCATATATAGGTTCTGTCTTGCTGTGGTTGAGAGAAGAGAAACAAATTTTAAGTGATTAAAGTTTCAGTTTATCAGGTTTAAAAACCTATAGGCCATACACTATAAAAGTTAATTTTAATCTTTTTAAAAAGTTTTAAACATTTAAAAAGACAGTATAATAATTATACAATTAATGCACAGAGTACTCAGCAGAAGTCTCAACCTTGTGGATTTGGAAAAGGAAAAAATTTTTAATTTCTCTCGCAACTGCATGTTTTTGGCAACAAAATATATATATAGGCAAGTGAGTCTATAGCTGCTAATGGGCAGTTGCAATAGCGTTGACTTGCTGGAATGCCCTGATAATGACCCTTCACATGTGCAGATGGGAATGCATTGCAGCATGCCACCATATATGCTGTTCTCAATTTAGGGATAGATAGCGCATACAAATAGTGTAGTACATCATATTTGATTGAGTATTTAATCCCACCTAAAGTGGTGAGCATTTCCATGTGGCATCCCTTTGTAATGCATTCCAGTCGTGCTCCATTAATTTTCTGTTGAGCACTGTTCTAATTTTAGATGTTAAGTTCCCTGTTTTATGTTTAAATTTTGTGTCCATAGTGTTATTTCATCCTTGCCAGTATTGTTCTTGAACTGATAGAGAAGTCAAAGTTGGAAGATTTTCAGCTGTAAACAATCTATATGTATAGTTTACTATAGCTTTCCAAATTAAGGTTGAGATTAAATGTTTTTTGATGTGATGATCTCTTTTTCTCTTGGCTTCTTTCTCCCTAGATTGCTCTGAGCTTCCATTCACTGGATGGTCCGCTTTTAAACAAAAATGTTTCTATAGCTTCCAGTGGAGACATCAAAAGTTCAGTCACACCATCTCTTTGCTGCATGTATTCTGACCACATCTTGTCTAAATTAATCATACTTTCAAGCGACTGTGTGAAGCAAAGGCTTAAGCAAGATTTTAGTAAACCACTCTTTAGTAATCCCTAACCACAAGCTATTAAACATTGTATAAATTATTTGCCCAGTTTCCCAGATATTCGATCAAAAGACACTCCTGATAAGAGTCCTTTGATAGTTTTACCACAAACACAGCTTCTCTTTTCTCTTGTTTTCAGATATTTACCAGAGGGCCTTTCAGCAAGTTGTTGTTGTTCAGTCGCACAGTCGAGTCCGACTCTTCGCGACCCCATGGACCAGCTCCCGCCAGGCCTTCCGGTCTTCCGCCGTCCTCTGAAGTTTGCTCAATTTCATGTTCGTTGCATCGATGACACTGTCTAACCATCTCATCCTTTGCCAGTGATCTCATCCAGCAGGGGGCGCAGGGAGTCAGCCAAAAGTGTTGAGAGCTCAGTGACCTCCTCCATTCGAGGACTGGCCCCTACTTTCGTTTCCAACTGCTTCTCTTTCTCCGGTTTCTTCCCCGCCATCTTTTTCGATGTGTTTACTAAAGTCTCTGATATTCACCCAAACGCTTTTCTGCACTCTGGTAAGTCTCTTAAAACAGTTTTAATCACTTATTTTTCTGCTCCCCCCTCTTTCCTTCTGTGTTTCATCTATGAGTTTGGGAGGAATCCCTCCCCCGCTCGCTTTCCCGTTGTTCTTTGGGGGGGGCAGCTTCTTTTTATATCCTCATGTTCGCTTCAACACGACTCACAGTTCATTGTTGGCCATTCACCCTCACTGGTCTTAATTTATTTCGCCCGATCTCCAATGCTTGACCCAGTCAGCAGCACTCGTACCATGTGGTCACTCAGCGGCAGGACCTTCAGGGCAGAGGGGCGCCTCAATTCTCTGGCTTTCGGTCATGGAAGAGGTCGCCCCTCAAAAGCCTTTTACCAAGGCTCCGGGGGGGTCGCAACCCGACAGACCCCCTCCCACATGTTGGTGTGCAGTTTACATCCCCTGAGTGTCCAGGAGATGCGTCTGCCTGCGGGTCGCCATAGACCGGAAGCTCTGCCTGGCAGATTTTAATGGCACGATCACACAGGAACATCTGGCAAGTGTCCCGCACCCATCGGCAACCTGTCTCACTCCACCGAAGACATGGAGTTAAAAAATACCTTGGGAAATACGTTGGTATGTGAGCCGCCCTGAGCCTCTGGGAGGGCGGGATATAAATCAAACTAATAAATAAATAAATGATAAATAAATAAATAAATAAATAAAATGCAGTCTCAAATGGGTTGCAATGGGCCGCAGACGGAGTTTCCCATGTGATCGCTCCAGCGCGCTCGGATTGCATCACTGATCCCTCGATGAAGCACGCCGGAAACACGCGGCAAAGAAACAAACCTGATTCACCCACTGCTGCATCTGATCATGCAGTGGAGGGTCAAATTACTGTGGTGCAGATAGGCTCGCTTCCCCCCCCCCGTGTTTTCCAGCACGTGTGATCAGGACCAAAATAGACCTATTTACAGCTGAAAATATTCCCTTTTCTCAGCTGCAGCCTCTGAGCTTTTAATTCCTTAGTTAAATTCTGATGGGCCTGGGGTGGGGCCCATCTTGGACCCTAAATTTGGGAGGGTCACCTGCTACAGCATGAAGACATATTATTTATTACAATAAAAGCAAAATGCTTTATAGTCCCATTAAGAAGGTTAAGTACATGTTGTCAAGCTTTGGTAGAAGACACTTCTGGGTGTGGAAATAAGAGGCAGAAGTAAAGTGAAAACTGGCAAGGGTTGAGCCCAGGTGGCAAGCAGGGTCCAGAGGGCAAGAAAAAAAGACATAAAAGAGGTGAGGTTGGAATAAATATAGCAAGTATGGTGCGGTTATCTTTGTCTAACTCCTCTTATTGTCATGAATATACTTTATCTTACTGTAAAGTCTCAAATCCATATTCATGTAGAAGGTCTTCACCAGGAAAAAGACCTAAGGTAAAGGTAAAGGTTCCCTTGCTCAAAAGCCTGTCAAATCCGACTCTAGGGTTGCGGTGTTCATTTCCATTTCAAAGCTGAAGAGCCAGCGTTGTCCAAGGACATTTCTGTGGTCATGTGGCCAGCATGACTAAACACCAAGGCGCACGGAACGCTGTTTCCTTCCCACTGAAGTGGTACCTATTTATCTACTTGCAATTTCTTGCTTTCGAACTGCTAAGTTGGCAGGAGCTGGAACTAGAGACAGGAGCTCCCTTCGTCACGTGGCACACTCGGGTCTCGAACTGCTGAACTACCGACCTTCCACAGCCTGCAGTTCAGCATCTTAACCACTTGAGCCATCGCAGCTCCTAAAGACCTAAAACCAGGGCATAATTTGTTTTGGAATACAGCTTTTTTTGTTTGCCTGAATTTCTGTTAGCATGCAAAAAGCCCAACTGATTTGACTAACTTATTCTGACATTGTTGGCATGAATCATACCATAATTTGCTAAGGGATTAGCAGATCTGTGTGGATTTGCATAAATTAACAAGGGTTTCAGCTCCTGAATGATAGTTACATTCTGAAGGAAATCACTTCAGGGTGTGAGCACCTCCACCCTGTATGCTACCAGTTTGGCATTCCTAAGGTTTTCTGCCACTGTTTCATGTAAATGCCCATTTTATCTGATTTCCCCCACCCCCACCACCACAATGGAACTATGGCTTGCCCAAGGCCATCCAGCAGGTGCAAGTGGAGGAGTGAGGAATCAAACCTGGTTCTCCCAGATTAGAGTCCACACACTTAACCACTACACCAAATTGGAAGAGAGGGAGGGAGGGGTTTAGAGAGAGAGAGAAGCAATGCCAGTCTCCAGGTGGTGGCTGCATATCGCCTGGAATTACGACTGATCTCCCCTGGAGAACATGGCTGCTGTGGAAGGTGGACTCTATGACATTATGCCCTACTGAGGTCCCTCCCTTTCCCAAACCCCGCCCTCCTAAGGATCCACTCCCCAGATCTCCAGGAATTTCCCAAACCAGAGCTGAGAACCAAGAGAGAGAGAGAGAGAGAGAGAGAGAGAGAGAGAGAGAGAGAGAGAGAGAGAGAGAGAGAGAGAGAGGGAATGATGGCACCAAAAACACTGAAGGGAATTCTGCCTTCCTTGGTAATGGAAAGAAATTGAAAATCTCAAGACTTTTCAGCAAGGAGTAGATGAAGATGATGTTTGTTTCTGTTTTGGACTAAATGTCCTGAAGTTGCTAATGAAGAAGGGTAATCCAGCATTCCAGAAATTCCTCTGCCATGTGACCTAACTCTTTTTGTACCTTTCAGCTCAGGAAAAGAAGTTCAAGACAAAAGGGACAGCCTCAGGCCTTGAGGATTAACTGACTTGTTTTGTGTTAAGAATTATCTTTGATGTTATTCTAAATAAAAGGGTTGTGTCCTCTTGACTGGACTCTTCTTCTGTTTTTGTTCATTAATCTGAGTTTCTGCAGTCTGAGAGTCAGGGCTTCTTTCCCATGAAGGCTGTGCTGCAGTGGGGGTGGGGGAAGAAGAAAAGAAATGGAGAGAAAAGAGCAAGGACAGTAGGACAGAATAAAAAAGCAAGTTTACGCTTTAAACCCTGCATCATGAATTTTCCAAGGAACAAGGATATGGAAAAGGTAATGTTTTGGCATTACTGTCTTGGTTTCTTCTTTCCCTCCTTTATCTCCATCTTGATCTAGAGAACTGGAGGTGAAACAGTCAGAAATATATTGTCCCTCACCCAAACCCTGGATTGCCTTTAGAAGAAACAAGTGGAGACCCACAAGAAACTTGCAGGATGGTTATCCCAATCCTCACACCTTTCCTTCCTCCCCTCTCCCCCTGCCTCTCTCAGACTGATCTCACACAAGAGCTGCGCCGCAGCCGCGCCTCCCTTTGCCCCGCTTCTATT
>NW_015164689.1:94503-147659 GCF_001447785.1 Gekko japonicus
CCTCTTTCTCCCTTCTGCCCCCCCTTCTTACTCTTTATCTCTCCTTCATGCATGTGACTTCCTCTCTCTTTCTGACCCGTCATCATTCTCTTTGTTTTGCTGCCTCTCCACCTCATCGCTCTTTCTCTTTCTGCCCCCCACCCCATCCCAGCACTCTCTCTGTCTGCCCCCACCACTTTCCCAGCCTCCTGCCTGCTTCCTCCACCACCCCTCACAGCAGCATCAGCAGTGCTGGCAGTGCTCCCAGCCACCCACCTGCTTCCTCTCCCCCCACAGCAGCAGTGGCTGCGCTCTGGGAATCGCAACGGATCTCCCAGCTACAGAGATCAATTCACCTTAGAGCTGCCAGCTCCAGGTTGGGGAATTCCTGGAGATTTGGGGGTGGAGCCTTGGGACAGGGAGGCTTGGGGTGGCAAGCAGCCTCAGCAGGGTATGATGCCATAGACTCAGCCAGTGTTCCCTCTAAGCTGAGTTAGTGTGAGCTAGCTCTTCCCCATGCTCCACCCTTCAAATGTCCAGGAATTTCCCAACCTGGAGTTGGCAACCCTATTTCCTTCCCACCCAACAGCCAACCTACCTTTATCTCCCTCTCTGTCTTCAGCTTTCCGTCTCCACCTCCCTCCCCCACAGACTCTACCTAGGAAAATTACAGTCTTTCTCCACAGTGGTGACCAAAGCAACTTACATCATTCTTTTCTTTTTATCTGCACCACAACCCTGTGAAGTTGGTTATGCTGAAAGTATATGACTGGTCCAAAAATCAGCCACTCAACTTCCACCGCAAGATGGGGATCTGAACCTGGGTTTTGCAGACCCTAATCTGAAGCTCTGTTGCACCACACTGGCTTTCACAGGGTAGCTGCTGATGAACTGTAGCAAGCAGCTGGGCCTAGTTGAGTCATGCAAATCAGGTGGTATCAAGTCACCCAGAGGGTGCTGCCTAGGGGTGCCAGCCTCCAAGTGATACCTGGGGATCCCCTTGAATTAGTGCTCATCTCAGACTTCAGACATAACTTCCCATGGAGAAAATGGATGCTTTGGAGGGTGGAGTCTATGGCATTGTACCTCATTGAGGTCCCTGTCCTCCCCAGGGTCCACCCCCAAATCTCCAGGAGTTCCCCAGTCTGGATCTGGCAACCCTACCCCCCCCCATCCTCTGCTGGTGGCCAGAGGAGACCTGGCAGCCCTAGAGGATAAACAGGTCCACTCTGAAGAGGAGAAACAGGTCCCCCGTGGGGGGGGACCCCGGTCCTCACCATGTCTGGGGGGGAGACTCCTATGATTCAGGCAAAGGCACCGGTGACTACTACACCTCTGGTGACAGTAGTTGGGAAGGGAGCAGTCCCAAAGATGATGTCGACCCATTTGTTCCTGACCCCTATGGGGTCAAGGCAGCCACCCGGCCAGGGGTACCAACCGAGTTCCAGGTGGAGCCAATTCAACCCTGACTCCATGGCAGAGACGTATATGCTTACGCAGGGCCCCCGGAGAGACAGCAGGTTTGACCTGGGGTTTGCCTCAGCTGGAGGCTTTCCCCCCTACGGGGCTCCCTCCGAACCACCACCGGGAGCCTGGGTGATGGAGATGTCGAAGGCAAGGAGCGGGCGCGTGTCCCCGGACAAGGGCCTGTAACTGGCCCATAGAATGGAGGTGGTGGATTGGGAGAGGCTCCAGCTGCAACGGGAGTTGGAGGAAGTCATCCACGCGATCCCGCAGTTGGTGGTCCAAGCCATCTGAGCGGAGAGGGAAGCCTCCGCCGCCGCCCAGACCGGAGGAGGTACCCGGGCCGGGACCAGGGGAGATCCTGACTCCAGTGCCATGACCAGGCAGCCCGAGACGCCCGGTGCTACATCACCCGAAAGACCTGATCGAGGCCACATTCGACAGAAACCCTGAGGAACTATTCTACTTTGTAGTTTGAGTGATGAAGTTTGTGGAAAGGTTGGGCCACCTGTTCCCGGATGACAGCAACCAAGTGGATGTGGTGGCTGCCCGCTTACGGGGAGCCATCGCGGCTTGGTATGTGGGATTGCACAATGCCAGGGGCTCGGAGCTGGTGAATTTGGATGCTTTTATGTGGGCGTTGCGTGCCCAATTCGAGGACTGGAACACCGGGCCCAAAGCAAGAGTGTTCCTACGCACCCTGAAGCAAGGGAGGAGATCGGTGAGAGAATACTCCTCTGAGTTTAAGTTGCACGTGGCAAAGGTCCAAACTTGGCCAGATCCGGTGCTCGCTGAGTTGTACTGGGTGGGACTGAACTCAGAGATCCAGGAAACAGTCCTACGTGCGGTGGACCCAATCTCTTTACCGCCATGGATGCAGGAGGCGGAGAGTGCGGAGACCCGCCTAAATACCCTGCACCTGGACATCGCAACAGCGGGAAGCAAGCCTAACCCCCCCCCCAGTGCAGAAGATGAAACCAGCGAAGTTGGCTGAGTCTATTCGAGAGCAACGCACGCGACAAGGGCTATGCCTAAAGTGTGGGGAGCAGGGCCACTTTGCGGCCCACTGTGGTGGAGCGGGTCCAGGGAAGCAAAGGCCGAGCGATCCCGTGAAAGTACGCCTCGCCACCCCAGCAAAGAAGTCGGCAGGGAAGCCGAAATTTGCCAAGGCACTGCAGGCAGCCCCTGAGGAACTGGGGGAGGACTCCTGCGAGGAAGACCCCTAGCCGGTGGGAAACGGCCAGGTCCTGCTGTGAAAAGCGCGGAACAGCAGGGCCCGATCCCGCAGGTGCCGAAAGTGGTGAGCAGCTTTCCCCCCTTGCTTTTCCTGACTGTGACTCTGGTTTACCCAGCACTTGGGACACACATCTGTGTACGAGCACTCATTGACTCGGGGTGTGGGAGGGACCTCATCAACCCTTCCTTAATTATGGGGCTGGAGGCAGAGGTGGTGAAGCTGAAAGACCCGTTAATTTTTACCCAAATGGATGGGTCCACTATGAAGGAACTGTGTGCATACGAGACTGTGCCTTTGCGAGTGGGGGTGGCCGCAAATGCAAAAGGATTTGTCCTCATTTGTCAAATCTCGCCAGATCTATACAATGAGTAAACCCCGGTTAGGGAAAACTCCGGGTTTACTGCACCCTCACCCCACCCTGAACCGACCCTGGGAGGTGATATCCATGGACTTTATTACGGATCTCCCACCAAGCAAGTCAATGACTGTCATTTGGGTGGTTGTGGATTTGTTTTCCAAGCAGGCGCACTTCATTCCGTTTATCTTCCTCCCCGCGGCTAAGGCACTGGCCAAAGCATTTCTCCAGCACGTAGTACGTCTACACATGCTCCCGGGCAAGGTGGTCTCCGACAGGGGAACCCAATTCATTTCCCGGTTTTGGGGGGAGCTGATGAAACTGATGGGGGTGGAACGGGGCCTGAGCAGCGCCTATCACCCAGAGACTGACGGTCAGACAGAACAAGTTAATCGGACTTTGGAGCAGTACCTCCGTTATTTCACAAACTGATTGGGTTGATCTGTTGCCCCTGGCTGAGTTCTGTTATAACAACACTTGTCCTCTACTGGACTATCCCCATTTAAGGCTTTGTATGGTTATGACAGCCCGCCGGTGCCTTTCCTGGAAGGGGACAATGACTTGTGGGGGGATGCTGCTCAATGGTGTCAATGGTTAAAGGAGTCTTGGCCACTCCTTTGCAAGACTTTGAATGCAGCCAAGGAGGCGTACAAGGGTCAGGCTTACAAGAGAAGGGTGGACGGATGGGCTCTGCAGCCTGGGGACTCTATGTGTCTACAAAAAACATTCAGGTTTTGCGCCCTAGCCGAAAACTTGGTTGGGAATACCTTGGTCCTTTCAAAGTGAAAAGAGTGATCAATGATGTGGCTCTGGACTTAGATCTACCTGAGAACTTGAGGAAACTACATTCTGTATTTCATTTCAGCCTCCTGAAACGGGATTCTGGTTCCAGTCCTTGGCGTCCATCAAGACCGGTACCCCCTCCTATCTTGATTGAGGGTGAGGAACATTACAAGATTTCTAAAATTTTGGACTCTAAGATTAAGCGTGGAAAATTGTTGTATTTGGTTGAATGGCTAGATTTCAGACCCCAGCACCTCGGGTGGGTGGAAGTAGGGGATATTCGGGCCCCTCAGTTGTTACGGAAGTTCCATAGCGACTTCCCGGACAAACCGGGAGAACTCCCGGAATAACCGGGAGACCTCCTGGGGTGGACGTGAGAATTGATTTTTGAGAGGGCAGAATGTCAGCTATGCTGCCATGGCAGCGGGAGGGGTCAGATGACCTGTGTACAAAGTACTGTGGCATTCCTTCTATGCTTCTTCTCTGCTGTAATGCTTGCTTATCTACAGCCATGCATTTGGTGTAGTGTCTAGGAGTGAGGGAACCATGGGAGCGCTGTCGGTTCCCAGCTTTGGCTCAAATGGCCTGGGTGATCAGAACCCACAGCCAACAACGAAGTACACGCATTCAGGAATGGTAATACTTTTATTGCAGAGCTATAGATGCAGTAACATAGGCACTGTTAAGAATGGCGGTGGCCCCATGGGCATAATAGGATATAGGGTATTCGTATGCACCTCCCCACATCACTGGCCAATTAGGCACCCTCCTGTGCGCGGGATAAGGCTTGGAGACTGTTAGGTAGCTGAAGCTGAGAACGAACACTCTCCCACAGCACCTAGGGAAATCCCAGACACTACAACACCCTCCTGCACATCTGTATAGATAAGCGTTTCGGCGCACAGCAGAGACAGCACAGAAAGGAATGCAGTAGCAATTAACCAGACACAGACCAACCTCCCCAACCATCATGGCAGCATAGCTGACACTGGGGCTCCTTCTCCCACGCGCGGGACTGTGGCTAATTGGCCCAAGGAAGGGGGGAGTGCATACGAATACCCTATATCCCATTATGCTTGTAGGGGCAATGCCATTCTTAACAGTTCCTTTGTTAATGCATCTATAGCTCTTCAATAAAGTATAACCTTTCTGATAAGCGTGTACTCCATTGTTGGCTGGGGAACCTGACACATACTAGAGTATGATGGAATATTGGGAGAGCTAACCTTGGTACATATAGATGATTATGCAGATAACATGACTACTGGAACAATGTAAGTCATAATCATGCAGTTGGAACATAGGTGTAATTTAAGGTTTATAATCAAAGTTGCCAAGTGGGCATAATATGCTACAGGTGTTACATACCTTTGGGTGGAGTTGAGTTCTGTATTATACCTACCTGAAAAGTAGATGTTAAACACCACCCATGTTTGCAACATGTTTTTATGCAACGTTCACATGAATTATTGTTCCTTCCACCAAGTCTAACAGTTGATAGTTAAGTATGCTGACAAATTCCAGAGGATTAGGTATGTTGCACCTGATGGTATAGGTTCCTGTGGACTAGGAAATTTTATTTTGTCAGGAGCTCTTGTGTGCCAGAGCCGTCTTCATTATACATCAATCTGACAAAGCAGGCTCTGACTGACAAAAGTTTGTTACCATACATTTGTTAGCCTTTGTTATTTCCTTATGTAGATTACTTATGTTATTTCCTTATGTAGATTACTTAGTTTTCATATACTATACATGCATACATAATAGTTCTGGGTGTGAGGTTTGGCAGAACTTCAAAGGAAAACAACCAAATTGTTTTTGCTAAACTGGATCTATAAAAGAAAACAGGTTGGAGAGTGGGAAGAGAATAAGGGTGTGGATTTAATTTCTAAAAGGCTTCCTGATTGACTTGTCCCACTTAAAGGTACACTTTGTGATTCATAAATGCCTTCAATTAGGCAATCAAAATCAGTTATACAGTTTAAATCCTTAGTAACCCACTTCTCTTCCTTCCACCTTTTAAGACCCCCCCCTCCCCCAATTGTGGGATCACTTATGAAAGCGGATCAGAAGGCACAGATTGTCCTGTTCCCCCAGTCTTCTCTTAAGGAAATGTGACTTAATTTAACAGGTGTGAATGTATCTTCAACTATTCCCCGCGAATCCCCTTTTCTCTGTGTGTGTGGGTGGGTGGGTGGGTGGGTGGGTGGAATGGGCAGAATCATGCCACAAGGGATCTCAGTGACGGCCTGTTCCTAGAAGTTCCTAGATGTGCTGCATCTCTTGCTTGGAGGTAGTCATGAGGTCATAACTTTCTTAGGCCACCATAGAAGCCTGTAAGATCTCACATCCCCTCACTAAGTCTTTTACATATGTGACTAATGTTTAAGAAGCTATATGTTAAGCATTGCCTACACAAGAAATGATGTGGGAAAGTGATAGACTAATCTCCAGAGTTTAGCCTTTCCAAATTACTGTGTCTTCAGATTTCATGTGTGAGTAAGCACAGGCCTCAGTGCAAGACATGGCCATGGGCAGGATTCAGCAAGCTACAGAAAGGCATATTCCCAAGGAATAAAACAGAATTTTACCACAAGTGCGATTGAACTTCAGTCCTGGTGGAAATTGGTTAATATCTCTTATGATCTTTATCTTCATCTAACAGCTCAACTAGTTCTCCAGGTTTGTCCTTTTGTTCTCCTGGGACATTATATTAAGGGGGGGGGGGATCAGAGTTTGTATTCCAGGGGTAAAACAAAATGGCAAGATTGTGAGGAAGTAGACAGAATATTGTCTATTGAAGGTTGTAGGCAGAAAGAAGAGTTGGGTTTTATTTCTATAAATGGCAGTCTTCAAGAAAATAACCCATGCTTTATTCCAGAGAAGACACTCAGTCCCATTGCTCATATGCTATGGGTGACGATAATATATTTAGCTGCTGTATATAGGGATGCCACAAACTCTGAGCGAAGAGGTTTCACAGGACAGCATAGTATGTTTGACAGCCACCTTCACTTGTGAGACAAGCCTTGGATCTCTTTGCCTCACTGCCATTCACTATGGTCGAATCTGCATTTGCATTTTTAAATCAGTTTTGTGCTGCTGTGACACCATCTTTCTCTATGCTTGTTTGAATGTTGTTTGGAGAAGATTGTTTTAAAGTAGTGGGAAGGCGCAATGACAGTGGAGCTGCCACAAGAGGGCAATAAACATATGTGGACATGCAAAAGTATGCTAGCACTGTTGAGGTATGAAAACGACACCAAATGTAGACAGCTTTTTTGAAGATGGGGTCAGAAGGCTGGGACACCGGTGGGAAAGACAAATGCAGATTTGATCTATGAGTGTTTCAGTTTCATTACAGTGGTGTTTCAGTTTCATTATGACTGCATCACAAGCTACTTTTGCAGCAGTGCAGCAGGTGCTTATGGGGGAGGGTACTACAACTATGGTAAAAGTGGACAAAAATGTACATGCATGAAGTTACATTGATAAGATCGCAGGGAGGGCGGGGTATAAATACAATAAAATAAAAATAAATAAATTACTTTAAAAGTCAGCATAATTTTTTTTTAATCACTGAGTGATTATAAACTTGCTGGGTGACACTGGGCCAGTCACACAGCCATATCCTAACCTACATCATGGGGTTGTTTTGGTGGTTAAATGAGGAGATGCAAATTGCTTTGGGTCCCCACTGGGGAGAAAAGTGGGTATAAATGAAGGAAATAAAATACATTAAAATAATTGTCTGACTGCTTAACTTGCTCCCTTTTTATATGATTGGCTGCTGAGCAAGGAGTCTTAACAACAGGTCTGTGCAGGAGGGGGGAAACTAGTATTACTATCAGATGTGTGAGAATGTGCTTGTGTGAAATACTGCTGATTGTTCTGTAGAGTGTGAATATGTGAAAAGTGGCATAGTGAACTCGCTCAGGGGGCTCATGAACTGCTGAACTGCACAGCAAAAAATTGGCTCCCTAATCATGACAGGCAAGCAGAAGGTACTTGCAGTGGTTATTTCAGCATCCCTAATTGTATATATTGTGAAAGGTTCCTAAACGATGTACTTTCATAATCATTGATAATAGCACCATTAAAAGTTTGTGTAGCATTTAATCAACTGATGCCAACACGCGCCTCACTCTTTCTTTGATGCTCTGATTTACATTACTGAAGGGAAGCAACCCATCATAAAAACTGTTTCCCTTCTGAGGTATTTGTTGTCACAGATCCATGTCATGTGGAACCAGCAAAGATCCAGCTTCTAGGGAAGGACTACTCATACTGATTGGCTGCCCAGATTCCATTCATGTGCTTTGTAGCTATCCTTACACAGCTTTCATGAGGTTTGGTGAAATATTTGCTCTACTTTTGTACATAGCGACAGTGGGGCGTTTCAGGGCCCTGCCCCCTCAATTAAAAGCCCTGACCCACATATGGAAACCTTATTTTTGAAAAGAGACACACACCCCCAGTGGCCAGGATGAGACACAGCTTGCCGTCAGGCTTCCCTCTGCCTCCCACTTTGGAATGGGGGGGGGCATCGTGGGGCCTGGGACAAGACAGCTCAGAGAGCATTTAATTGCCTTCAGAAGGCATTTCAATGCCTTTTGAGTTCCCTTCCCAGGGCAAGAAAGCTTAGAACGGCACTCAAGAGTGGCGCCTTCAGTACGTCTCCAGCAATCCCCCTGTCATGGGTCCTGGCTCTGCTGAGGCTGACTATTCCTCAGATGAGGAAGAGGTATTGCACAACCCAGCCTCCTCCGGAGTCAGCCCAGAAGAGGAACCTTTACCAGCACTTGAGGGAGAAGAGGCTCCGGCATCTGAGCAGGAGGTGCATCCAGGCAAAGAGCCTGAGGTGCAGTCGGAGGAGGGCCTGGTCCAGAGCCTGGCCCAGCACCTCCAGTTGGAGACACCTCGAGGCCAGAGTCCCCTCCCCCAGCTCACCTGAATGTCCCAGAGGCGAGGCAGGGCAGGCCAGCGTCTGGATGTGCAAGAGAGAAGGAGGAGTGCCAGACTTCAGCTGTTGCAAAGACAACATGAGGGGCTGTGAGTCTTTGCAGGTCGCCTCCCAGGGAAGGGAGGATCCAGTCATAAGCAACCCCACTCACCTGCCTCAGCACGAAAGCAACTGTGCATTCCCGGACCTAGTCCCAGCTGCCAGCCTCCGCTCCTTGCTCCTGAAAACTCTGACTGATTTCCCGGAATTCTGACCTTCGGTTCTGTTTCCCAGCTTGCTTTTGGACTGCGTATCCAGCTTTCAGTTAAGGGTATCTGTGGTGACCAGCCAGACCCAGAACCCCCCCTTTTCTGCTAGCCCACTCTTGTACACCACCCAAGTCACGGTCAGTCTTTCAAAAGCATTCCCGTGAGCCTTTGGGAAATATGCAAACTATTTGAGTGCCCTTTTAAGCTTTCTTGCCCTGTGGAAGGGAACTCCAAAGGCATTTAAATGCCTTCTGAAGGTGATGAAATGCTTTCTGAGCTGTTTTTCCTGAAGAACTGACACACTTGCTGCCCTGTCCCTTGAAAGGAAGGGCTAGAAACAGGCTCGGAGCCTCCCCCTTAAATGACAGGCATTTAGATTAGTTTAATTTACTGTAGTTTAACTGCCCCCTTCAAAATTTTAAATGCTCCCTGAACAAAAAAATCCTGGCTATGTATGCAATCCATTTATTTATCAAAATGAATGGATTTGTATACTGCTTAAAAGAGGTGTGGTTTGCTGCAGACTTTATTGTGCTGTGACCGTGTATGCTGGAAGAAGGTGGGAGTGTGGGGGTAAACCACTGAGTTCAACGGGAATATTTATTCTCAACTTTTTTCACTGGCAGGATAGGAGTTGAAGTGGCTTAAGATGCCACGGTATCTTCTTGCATTTTGTCCATTATATCATGATTGGTGGAAAAACTAGTGTGTGCATTTCTTGCTACACGAGTAAATGTAGAAAGAGCATTTTCGAGGCTCAAATTATCTTTTGACGCAATGACCATGCTCTTTCTACATTTACTCGTGTAGCAAGAAATGCACACACTAGTTTTCCCACCAATCATGATTAAACAGCCCTGGTTTTAACAGAAGAAACACACAACTTTAATGTGTCCAAGTTGCTGTCTTTGTGATGCTCTATAAAAATCAGGTGTGGTAAGGATTTTTCCAGTTGATTTGCCTTTGTTGCACTTTAGGAGGCATTTATGCTTCCATCATACTGTGGTTCCAGCTCCTGCCAACCTAGCCGTTCAAAAGCAAGACATTGCAAGTAGATAAATAGGGACCACTTCGGTGGGAAAGTAACAGCGTTCTGTGCGCCTTGGTGTTTAGTCATGCCGGCCACATGACCACAGAAACGTCTTCGGACAGCACTGGGTCTTCGGCTTTAAAACGGAGATGAGCACCGCAGCCCTAGAGTCGGATTCGACTGGCTTTCGAGCAAGGGAAACCTTTACCTTTTACATACTTTAAATGGCATTCTGTTTCTCATCAGCAGGTGCTGCTATAACCTCATAGAACTTTCTGAGTGTTTTTAAGCATACTGATGTTCCCTTTAAGCTCCACAGTCTTGTGAGCAGAAATTCTACCTCGTGAGTGGAAAAGGAATCAAGTCAAATTTCGTTACACAAAATATTGTCCCCTACAGGGGTAGACCAGGCCTCCAGAGAACAGGTCTACCTGCCCCTTTCCACTATATTGGTAGACCTGGCCTAAGGAGAACAGGTCTGCCCACCCCTTTCCACTATATTGGTAGACCTGGTCTCTGGATCAGGAAGATGGCAACCGCAGTAGAAGCTTTGGCATTTAAGCTCCTGCGTTTTGAGTTCTGAGACTGAAAAACTGTGAGTCTAGTTACCACCTTTGACTACTATGATGATGGTGCAACCCTGCCTTCTCTGCCCTCCCTGCTTTTCTTGCTTTTGGACTGCGACCGTGTCTTCACCGCGCCCAACAGCGCCTGTGTTTTTGACAACGCGGCCGGAGAAGCAGCGGCCTTGGTGGAGCCACAGAGCACTGGGATATCACAAGAGCTCGCCCGGAAACTTACCCCTGGGTGCCCGGGGTGGCGCGGAGTGGAGAGGCGGGGGAGTGGAGGACTGCCCTGGGTTGTTCTGGGTTGTTCGCCCTCATGTTCTTGGGGTGCCCCGGAGCTGCGGGTGTGGGGACGGACCGCGGAGTGCATGGGATATCGCTCGGTGCGGCTGCTGGTGTGGGTGTCACCCCAGTGGAGTATTCCCACGACGGCTGCTGTGGGAACTACAGTCGATTTATTTGTGAAGATTGGGCACGGGAGAAGATAGTGCCAGAGATGTCCCTCCGGCTGCTGGTGAGGAGCCCGGGGTGGGAGTCCCCCTCCCTCCCCCCTTTTTGGACTGCTCGAGAGGATTGGGAGCTGGTTTTCAGGGGAGGAAGTCGCTAATGAGAGAGGAGGCCAGCTTACATATTAAAGGAGAACGTGGGACTGTGGAGCATGCCTAGGGTCAGATCGGCTCGTGCCTCTAGTGGGAAGACGTGGAAGATCAAGCTCAAGAGCCGAAAAACTCTCAGCAGGAAGGAAAGTGACTCTAGTCTCCCACTATCAGGACCTGAAATAAATGTGAACGCTATTAGTTGCATGGACGTGTGGATGTTGTCTGGATGCATGGAAGATGATGAAATAGTCTGCTATTGATGTGGATGGGAAGGGTAGAGAGATTGGTTGTAAGGAGTGTTGACTGTTGGGGTAGGAGTGTTTAGGTGTTTGTGTTTGTGTTACAGCCAACATACAGGAATATTTTGTATAGCAGAGTGTGAGGCCAAGATTGTATACCAGCTGGGGTGGAAGTAGTACTTGGAGGACAGTTGTTTAGCTTATCACTGGCGGTCCGGGGCTGCAGCTAGGACTGGCCAGTGGCAGCAATGCAAATTCAACAGATTCCGGTGCTCTTTGGGAGGGGAACAAAAGGGCTTGGCGTCCTTCCAGCCTGCAACTCATCCCAAAGGATGACGACAGAAGGGCTAGGATTAGTAACCCCCCTCCGACATGGGTGCTGTGCAACACCAAGTCTATTAACAATAAAACAATGGTCCTTAGGGACTTCATTACGAAACAACAGGCTGACCTGGCTTACGTGACCGAGACCTGGGTGCGGGAAGGGGAGAGGGTAGCTCTCTCCCAGCTTGCCCCACCTGGGTTTTCGGTCCTCCACCAATCTTGGACTAGGGGGCGGGGGGTAGGAGTGGCGATATTTGTACAAGAGGCTTACTCCTTCAGGGCGCTCCCTGCGGTGGAGATCGAGGGCTTAGAGTGTGTTGGTCTGGTGCTGGAGGCCGAGGAGAGTTTGGCAATCTGGCTGGTGTACCGTCCGCCTAACGCACCGGCCAGTAGTCTGCCATCCCTACTTGAGGCCGTATCAGGCTGGGCACTGGAGCACCCTAGGCTTTTAGTCTTAGGTGACTTCAACATCCATGCCGATGATGTGACCTCGGGTCGGGCCACGGATCTAGTGATGTCCATGGCTTCACTAGGACTCTCCCAATGGGTGTCGACCTGCACGCATCAGGCTGGGCACATGCTCGATTTGATCTTTGTGTCAGGGATCACGGTGGACCGGATTACTGCGAAAGCGGTACCATGGTCAGACTACTATGCCCTGAAGGCTCATGCAAATGTCCCCCCCCCAACCCCATTTAGGCGGTGAGAGGATTTAAGCTCGCCCATGGAGCCTAATGGACCCAATGCGGCTTCAGATAGCTCTGCGGGATCCGATGCCCCCTGGCGGCTCGTTGGATGAGCTCGTGGATGACTGGCATAGCCAACTTTCTACGGCCATCGACATGATCGCTCCCCGGCACCCTCTGTGCCCTCACTCTAAACTGGCCCCCTGGTATACCCAGGGGTTGCGGCTTATGAAACAGGAGCTCAGACAGTTAGAGAGACGGTGGCGCCGAGCTCGCGACGAGGCTACAAGAGCATCTTATAGGACATTTACCAATGCTACAAGGAGAAGGCAATTTAGGAATGCAGCAAAGACATTTGCACATAGTACTCCTGCAGTGCACTGAGCTGCGCAGGCCAAGTACCAGCAAGATCACCCTGGGGTACTCAGAACAACACAGTCTCCATATGAGCAAAGCAATCCAGGAACACAAGTAGAAAGGCCATCACTTACGTGGAAGGTGGCAGGAGGTGACTTAACAGAGGACTGCTTCTTAAATGGACAGTTCTGTGTTGCCTGCTCCAGAGTGAGCTCACCAAGCAGCCTGGTGATCTTGAGGGCAGAACCAGCAATGTGGTCTACAGAGAGGTCCTTCAGAGTATGTCTCACTTCATTTCTTACACTACAGTCTTATTCATTAGAATTCCTACAACAAATGTTACTTTTCAAATTTCACATCAGCAGTATTATAACTGGATTTATGGAACTTAAATATCATAGTGAAGCACAGGTATCAGGCTAGTATGGCACATTTTAAAATTCACTTGTTCCAAATGTACTGTGTGAAGAAATGCCCTTTGCCCTAGAATTCACCTCAATAAATTCAACCATTGGGACTATACTCTGTTAATAAGTGGAAGCCTGGCTGCAAACTTGTTGCTGGCAGAAAGGAGGAGCTGGAGGATAAGCCATCAAGCCCAAGCACACTGTACTTTAGTGCTTACAGATGCTAATGATTTTGGCTGAATTAGAACTAAAGATTTACTACCTCATACCTTGCTAGAATGTCACATCCAAAAGGAAACAGAGACTCCCAAAATGAAACAGAGACTCCCAAATGGCTAGATTGTTTTCTCTTCCTCTTGAGGCAGGAAGATCAGAATGACCCCAAAGTGGGGACAGACTCATAAGAGATTATAAATTCCCAGAACATGACAAAGAAGCTCTCTCTATCCATCTTGCTTTTCTCCTGCGATGGACACAAGCCATGAAGGACTAAGTCTTTACCAAGAGTCGCCATCTTGCTGCATGGTGAGGGATGTTGGGGAGAAGTCCCAGCTCTCAGAACTAGGATACTTATGGACTTTTAAATGCTGCCACTTCAAGAAGTAGTTTGTCCTAATTAAACATTGTTTAGGATAAGTACCAAGTATAGGATGAAGGGATTGCATGTTTTCACATTTTCTTTGTATCCTTGCTCTGTCAGATGCTTGAGAAGACCATGTATATTTTTTAATTATAATTTATTAAACTTTCTTATATTTTGAATGGTTGAAGCCTGATCTGTGTCACCACACCACACCTATTATGCCTTGCTATCTAACAAACAGAAAAAGGGACAAGGGGTAATCTCACCATCCCTGGATTGCAATAGCATGAAACTGCAAAAGTGAGGTAGATCGTCACCACACTACCTTGTAGGAGTGAAGCAGGAGACACAGTAACCAGACAGAGTCTCTAAATAACATCACAGGAACAGAGTACTGGATATGCAAATCTGTCCATCAGGACTTACTCCTAGACTTGCTGGTGGCAGTAATTACTACCCAGTTTGGTTTTAGTACCTTCTAGAAATAAAGGAAAGGGGTGGTGCTGCCAAGTGAAGACTTGGGATGGCCGTGAAATTTCCTGACCTCCCTGGACAAAAGAGAATTGAGCTTGCAAGTCTGTTCCTTTATTTGTAGCATGAAAGAACTGCTAAAGATGAGTACACTTATAAACCTTGTTAATATGTGACTGATTTAATATGTTAATATGTCCTGAATGAACAGTGCAAAGTAATAGAAGAAAACAATAGAATGGGAAGGACTAGAGATCTCTTCAAGAAAATTGGAGAAATCAAGGGAGCGTTCCATGCAAAGCTGGCCATGATAAAGGACAAAAACGGTAGGGACCTAACAGAAGCAGAAGAGATTAGGAAAATATGGCAAGAATACACAGAAGAACTATACAAGAAAGACCTTGATGTCCTTGACAATCACGACACTATAATCACTGACCTCGAGCCAGACATCCTGGAATGTGAAGTGAAATGGGCCTTAGAAAGCATTGCTAACAACAAAGCTAGTGGAGGTGATGGTATCCCAGCTGAGCTGTTCAAAGTCTTAGAAGATGATGCTGTTAAAGTGCTACACTCAACTTGCCAGCAAATTTGGAAAACGCAACAGTGGCCACAGGATTGGAAAAGGTCAGTATACATTCCAATCCCAAAGAAGGGCAATGCCAAGGAATGTTCAAACTATCGCACAATTACACTCATATCACACGCTAGCAAGGTCATGCTCAAGATCCTACAAGCTAGGCTTCAACAGTACATGGATAGAGAACTGCCAGAAGTACAAGCTGGGTTTCGAAGAGGTAGAGGAACTAGAGATCAAATTGCCAACATTCGCTGGATTATGGAGAAAGCAAGAGAGTACCAGAAAAACATCTACTTCTGTTTCATTGACTATGCTAAAGCTTTTGACTGTGTGGATCACAACAAACTATGGCAGGTCCTTAAAGAGATGGGAGTACCAGACCACCTCACATGTCTCTTGAGAAACCTGTATAAGGGCCAAGAAGCGACAGTTAGAACCGGATATGGAACAACTGATTGGTTTAGCATAGGAAAAGGAGTACGACAAGGATGTATATTGTCACCTTGTTTATTTAATATATATGCAGAGTACATCATGTGAAATGCTGGCCTGGATGAATCACAAACCGGAATTAAGATTGCTGGGGAAAAGATCAACAACCTCAGATATGCAGACGATACCACTCTAATGGCAGAAAGTGAAGAGGACCTAAAGAGCCTGCTGCTCAGAGTAAAAGAGGAGAGCGCAAAACTGGGCTTGAAGCTCAACATCAAAAAAACTAAGATCATGGCATCCGGCCCCATCCCTCCTTGGCAAATAGAAAGGGAAGTCGTGGAAGTGGTGACAGACTTCGGACTCGACTGTGCGACTGAACAACAACAAAAATATGTGACCTGAAATCAAACTTACTATGATTAAACTGATCATATATTGCCACTGGAGTACCTCACCAGTTCTCAGTGGATAGTTTGCTTGCAATTCAAACTGGGTACCATTTTGAACGGTTTTGCACCTGTGCACTTGGCACCATTCCATATAAACAGTTTGTACTGGCATGCTTAGATTAAGTATGCTTCAGGGTTATGGGAAGTTTGTGTGCCAGTTATATTAATTTCATAAATTATAACTTAAGTGTTGCATTAGCATCTTTACCTGTATAATCAGTGACAGTACATTCTAATTCATTGATGAAGGCAAGTACCCTCAGGGCCCTAGTCAAGTCATTAAACTGACTAAGATTTCAAGCAGAGATGAGAGATAATTCCTTTCCCTTTGTTCCTGTGCAACTGACATGCATTATTTAAATTATCAACATTTACAGAGCTGACCTAAACAGTCTGATTTCAGTGGACTTATAAGAATGTAACTCTACTTACAATTGCACTGTTAATGTATGTACTGCTTTTTGTGCTTACACAGTTGGTAACATTCATCTGCTGGTGCATGTGGGTAACAAATTACTTTCTCCCTCAACTGTGTGAAGATTGCCTAAGGAATGCCAAGTCTCCCCTGCAAATGAACCACATGCAAAAATTATTTCTGATCCAAAATTCAGATGGGGAGCCATGTTGCTATGAAGCAGCAGAACAGAGTTTGAGTCCAGAGGCATCTTTAAGTTTTATTCCCGGTATAAGCTTTTGCATGCAAAGTTTACAAAGAAGTGTGCTTTGCACATGAAAGCTTCTGTTATAAAGATTTAATCTGTGAATGTCTGCTCATAACCTTTCTTAAAAGTATCTTTCATTTCTTATACTCTCACATGGTGTCCTTTCCTAACAGTGTGTTTGCTTCTTTTCATCAAATGTAGGGCTTCACAGACATACCTCCCTATCAGGAGACAGTCAGATGAGTTCACATATATGGAGCATGTCTGGATAGTTCTATGAAAGCTGTGATTATAGTTTTTTAGAAGCTCCGATAATCCATCCATATATCTATAGGTATTATTGGCTGTGAAATACCTCCACATCCTTGACCGTTAAATCTTTTAACCATCATTGCTAGTCACAAAGTGATGAACCCTGTGCTGTTTTAACAGTTTGCTCACTTTTCTGTTTGTGAATTGCGAGCAATGCAGCCCTTGCTGAAAATATTTTAAAGACTTAAATACCTCGGTTCCTATCTTGTCTTTCAATGCTACAGCGATGTGTAATTAGAGAAAATGTTCACCACACTTAAAATGTATTTGTAGCCCTGTTGTATTTAGAAAGTTGTTGCAGTCTACATAGCACATCAGCTTTTAACCAAAAATAAAAGGTAAAAATACTAAGGAGCAGAGTATTATTCCTGAATTTCTGATTCTAATGGGGGGGGGGGCATTGGTCATCCGGTAGGCTTTCACATTTAGGGCACTCCTTGGGACAAAGATTGCTGGCATTCAACATGTAGGTCTGGGGCGGGATGCCGAGAAGAGTTTGACCATTTGGCTGGTGTACCGTCTTCCTAACACATCAGCAAATGCCCTGCCGGGCCTGTTGGAGGCCATATCAGGCTGGGTTTTGGACTACCCCAGATTATTGGTTCTGGGGGACTTCAATGTCCATGCAGATGATGCAGCCTCCTCTCAGGCCAGGGACCTAGTATCATCCATGGTGGCACTGGGACTCTCCCAGTTTGTTTCAGCTCCCACACCTCATACAAAGAAAATATCTATAAAATGTTTTATAGATGGTATATGACTCCAGAAAAATTAACAATGATTTATCCTGATTTATCAAATGATCGTTGGAAGTCCCAAAAATGTTGGTTCATTTTTCCATATGTGGTGGTCATGTGATAAAGCTAAAAAGTATTGGTCTCGGATTCATGAAATGTTACAAAAAAGTTAGGTTGTATTGTACCTTATATACCGGAATTATTTTTATTGAACATAATGCCAGAAAATTGTAAAAAACCAAGACTTTTACCTTATTACACATACATTGACAACCACAAGAATATTATATGCTAAATATTGGAGAAAAAAGGAAGTGCCCTCTGAAGAAGAAATTATAAACAAAACACTTGAGACTGCAGAGATGGATAAATTAACTTTAATTTTGAGAGGACGAGATGAAGGAAGCTTTGAAAATACATGGTCAAAATTCTACAAATGGTTGGAAGACTACAATAAATAAATCATATGGATACATAACCAAATTAGAAGATAACAAGGGGCTGGACCCGCGATACTCGCGGGGGGGGAAGGGACCTCCACACTTATGAGGCAGAGGAGGAAGCAGCTGGAGGAGGTAAGTTCCCCCCCATCCCGCTGGTTCCCCCCGTCTCCTCCACCCCCCTTCACCCTCCCACTCGATCTCCCCCCCAGCGGCGGTGAGGGAGTTCGCAGAGCGTTCCCTGCGCATGCGCAGGGGACGTTCTGTCACTTTTGGGGGGATTTAAGTATCCCCCCAATATTTTTTCTGGGTTTTTAGATTTTTGTGCACACCTGGGGACTGCCCCAAGTGTGCACAAACAACTCCCTCCCCCCCAGGTGCCCCCAATGTGTGGAAATAAGTATCTGCACGCAGGGGGCATGTTCGGTATTAGATATATAGATACGAACTATACTTTTAGCTATAATGCAAAATATTTACATAAAAATATAAGGTGGAAAATATGAATTTATAAAGGAGACAATATATGAGGTAACAAAATAGTTGAAACAATGATGTAAATAGTACCTTCAAACTTGTATGTATTTTTGTTTGTTGTTTGTTTGTTATAAAAATAAAATTTATTTTGAGAGAGAGAGAGAGAGAGAGATATGAAATTGGAGGTTACCGGCAGGTTTCCAGGAATGGTCTTCTAGACCATATCCCTTCCAGTCTAGAAGAAGAAGAGGAAATTGGATTTATACATCACCCTTCACTACCCAAAGGAGTCTTGGAGCACTTTACAATCTCCTTTCCCTTTCCCTCCCCACAACAGAAACCCTGTGAGGTAGGTGGGGCTGAGAGCGCTCTTTCTAGAACGTCTTGTGAGTGAACAGCTCTGGAAGAACTCACACCAGCAGCTGCAAGTGAAGGAGTGGGAAATCAAACCGCATTCTCCCACATTAGAGTCCACACTCCTAACCACTACACCAAACTGGCTCTCCTACAAAGTACTGGAGTTGACCCACCTCTGAAAGGAGATTCTTCATATCCCTCATATTCTTCATATCCCTCAATCAACAGCAGTGGTGGTGGAGGAGCTGGAGGTCTTTAACAGATGTGAGGGTGACACAGGAACTATGAGGGAACAGCGAAATACTGGGTGGATGTGCAACGTGGGCAGTAATTGCAACCAATATGCCATGGGATCAATCTGTGCTCTGATGAGGAAAGGACTAATAAATTGGGCATTAAGTTTCTGAGATGGCTATTGACTTCAGAAATGCCTGGTTGAAAGCCATACCTAATCTCCAATCTTCAGAGCTTTACCAGATTGACATTTACGGTGAGCTACCTCTTTATAAGCTCACTTGGCTTGTTGTAATTGCTCTTGCAAGATCCTCTGGAGGGCCTTAAGTTCTTGGAGGAACTAATCAGCAATGGGAATATCTGAGGAAGGTGCAATCTGCAGGAAGAAATGGGGGTGGAAATCAGTTAACCATAAGTGGGGTTTGGTGGGTTGATGAGTGAATGACATTGCTGTAGGCAAACTCAGCCATAGGTAATAATGCCACCCAATTGTTCTGTCAATGGTATGTATAGCACTGAAGGTATTGTTCAAGGGTAGTGTTGGTGCACTCTGTTTAGCTGTCACAATGGGGATGATGTGCTAACGACAGATGCACTTGAGTGCCTAGTAGAGAATGCAAGGCTTGCCAGAAATGGGATATGAACTGGACCCCATAATCTGAAATCAGGTGTTCTGGTAAACCATGGAACTTAAAGATGAAGATGGGCTCTAGATAACGTTGGGTGGCTTCCTGAGCTATGGGGAATCCTTGGCAGGGGATAAACAGCAAAACAGGCAATGATAATGGCAAAAGGCAATATTTCTCTACCATCGTTGCATCTGGAGCTGAACTGTTTCATGTGGCTCAAGGATTTTTACATCATAGCCCCAAAGATTTGGACTCTGATCACACAACAGCTTCCTGTGATCAGTTTTCCAATTACTTTGCAGACAAAATAACCCAGTCTAGATTAGATGCCTGCATGGATGCATGTTCAGATGTTGTACCTTTGGCATCTACTTGTCTGATTTTATGGAGACTTTTCCGCCTGTGGATCCTGAGGATGTGGACAAGATCTTTGGACAGATGAGACCTACCAGATGTGTTCTCATCCCTCCCCAGCATAGAATTGGCATTTTTATTGCAGTCGCACATTGTCCTGACATTTTCAGTGAGTTATCAACTACGACTCCAAGATCTTTCTCTTGGTCAGTCTCCATCAGTTCAGACCCCATCAACGTGTATTTATAGTTAGGATTTTTGGTTCCAATGTGCATCACTTTGCACTTGGCCACACTGAACCCCATTTGCCATGTTGATGCCCACTCACTCATCTTCAACAGATCCCTTTGGAGTGCCTCACAATCCTGGTTCTCACCACCCTGAACAATTTCATGTCATCCACAAATTTAGCCACTTCACTGCTTACTACCAACTCCAAATCATTAATTAACAAGTTAAAAAGCATCGGATCCATTACTGAGCCCTGCGGTAATGCACTGCTTACCACTGTCTACTGAGAAAATTGCCCGTTAATACTCACTCTCTGTTTCCTATTAATTAGCCAGTTTTTGATCCACAAAAGGACTTGTCCTTTTATCCCGTGACTATTGAACTTACTTAGGAGCCTTTGATGAGGAACTTTATCAAAGCTTTCTGGAAGTCAAGGTAAACAACATCTATTGCGTCCCCCTTGTCCACATGTTTGTTCACTCCCTCAAAGAACACTAACAGGTTGGTAAGACAAGATCTTACCTTACAGAACCCATGCTGAGTCCGCCTCAATAGGTTTTGTTCATCTATGTGCCTACTAATTCTTTCCTTAATAACAGTTTCCACCAAGTTACCTGGTATTGATGTCAGACTGACTGGCCTGTAATTTCCCAGATCTTTTTAAAGATGGGAGTCACATTAGCTACCTTCCAGTCGTCAGGAATGGAGGCAGATTTTAATGAAAGATTGCATACTTTTGTAAGGGAGATCCACGAGTTCACACTTGAGTTCTTTCAGAACTCTCGGATGTATGCCATCTGGGCCTGGTGATTTATCAGTTTTTAAGTTGTCTATCAGTCATAGGACCTCCTCTCTCATCACCTCAATCTGACTCAGGTCTTTCAACACCCCTCCTGAAATCAGAGGTTCTGGAGTGGGCAAGCACTTCTCATCTTCCACAGTGAAGACAGAGGCAAAAAATGCATTCAGCTTCTCAGCCATTTCCCTATCATCCTTCAGTACTCCTTTTACCCCTTGGTGATCCAAGGGCCCCACTACCTCCCTGGCTGGTTTCCAGCTTCTAATGTATTTGAAGAAAGTTTTATTGTTGGTCTTTATGTTTTTTGCAATATGCTCATATTCCCCTTTTGCCTGCCTGATCACAGACTTGCATTTAATTTGCCACAGTCTGTGTTTCCTTTTATCAACCTCACTGAGACTAGCTTTCCACCGCTTAAAGGAATCCTTCTTACCTTTTACAGCTTCTATTACTTTGTTTATTATGATCCATTCTTCGGGGACAAAAAAGGCCCACCACCAGTATGTCACGAACTCTGGGTATAAATCCTCACAAGGCATCATTAGATTTTTTAATGCAAAAGGGGGGCAATATATACCAGCAGCCCTCAAATTATTTCTTGCTAAAACTGTACCCCAACTCTTGTATGGGAAGACATTGGGTCCAGTATCATCAAGCTTTTCTTCTCTTGAGAAAATACAATCAAAATTCTTGAGAGCTATATTTCAATTTCCTAAAAGTGTTTCTAATGCCATCATGCGCCTGGAATCGGAAATGATAAGAACAGAGTCTAGAATAAGCCTCAATTCAATCGTCACCTGCTTCAAGTTAAATAATTGCCTAGCAGATCTTACTTCCTTAATTTTGAAGGATAGGCACAGTTCCTGCTGGATTAGAGCTATACATCAGAAGCTATCTATGCTTGGCTTCTCTCTTGAGTCCTTGCAGATAATTACAAATCAAGCCAGGGCCCTAGTCAAGCAGAGAATATTTGATGTCAAGAGACAGAATGACATTGCCACAGCTTCAAATTTTTTAGCTCCACCTCAAACAAAATATACTGTTTTCCCAGCTTCATATTTGCCAAAACTGGATATTCCATCTCATTGAAGGGCCTTTTCTATGGCCTGTTATAATATTTTCCCCTCAGAAGGGGTAGGGGGGCACTACAGAAAGACAGCGATGGCTGAGTGTGTCTGCCCGTACGGTACTGGAGAAGTGGATATGATCACGCATATTCTGCTTAGTTGTGGGCAGGGGTCATTTCGTAGAAAAAGAAGTGCAGGAGCTCATTAGCATAACTCATTTGCATATACCACACCCCCTGACATCGCTGGAAGTGTGTCAGAAGGCAACACCCACTGCTCAGGCTCCACTGGACTGTTTTGGATTGCTAGCCATGGAGGGGGGGGGGAGCGCGTACCTGAATAAAACTTGGTCTTAAAGCTGCCACTGGACTGTTTGGGATTCTTATGAGGGGGGGAGCTCTGCAACTTACCTGGCTGCTTCTTGGTCCTTGTGGCCTGGGACTGCTGGGAGCAGGGGGTGGGGCTTGTTGCATGTGCCCGCCCCCTGGGCTCTTTACTGCCGGAGCTCTGCTCCTGTGTGCTCCTGCAGGAAATGACCCATGGTTGTGGGTATTACAATCAAATACGAGATAGATTTATTCAGCCTATACAGGAAAGATTTTCAGGTTTCTTGAATATTGTAATAAGCAATATGCTTCCATCAGATTCTAATCCAGATATCACCTTGGCGTGTGCCAAATTTTTAGCAGCGGCCTACAGAATTCATAAACACTATGTAAAGGTGTGATAAAGCAATGATGATGATAAACAATGTAGGTGGGGCAGGAAAAAAAAGGCCCACCCATCCATTTGCCCTGGCAGAACAACGTTGGAGGGCCACATCAGCAGCAAAGCAGGAAAACGGCCAGGGAAAGCAGGCAGCAGATGAGCTGAGTCAGACTCACTTGCCAAGAGCCGCCTGGGGTGTGTGGGGGTGGCCAAGGGGCAGCTGATCAGGCTAAGAGGACTGGAGCAGGCCAGGGACAGGAGCCACAAGAGGGGCCTGGAAAGAGGCAGAGACAGGGAATAGTGACTTAAACAATTTTTTATTAAACTTTTCAAAGAAAACCCATGTAACACATAGCAGGCAGAACAAATTACATTATTTAAAACATATGCTCACAAACTGAGATAACCAGAGAACATATTCACCTCGAGGCTGGATCACTGCAACGCTCTCTACTTGGGGCTGCCTTTGCTGCAAATCCGGAAGCTGCAGCTAGTGCAGAATGCTGCAGCTAGGCTGCTGATGGGTCTCTCGAGGAGAGACCACATCCGGCCGGTGCTGCAAGCGCTGCACTGGCTGCCTATAGCATACCGGATTCGCTTCAAAGTGCTGGTTCTCACCTTTAAAGCCCTGAATGGCCAGGGTCCAGTCTACCTAAGGGACCACCTTTTCCCGTATGTTCCCCCAAGAGCGCTGCGATCAGGGAGCCTGGACCTTCTCCAGGTCCCAGGCCCCCGGGACATCAAGCTCTCCCAAACCAAGGCCAGGGCTTTCTTGGTGGCGGCTCCTACCTGGTGGAATGAGCTCCCGGTGGAGATCCGGGCCCTGCGGGACCTTGAACAGTTCCGCAGGGCCTGCAAGACGGAGCTCTTCCGCCAGGCTTACGAGTAGGAGCCGCCACCACTCCCACTATACCATCTTCGTGGTGGGAATTACCATCTACCTGGCCTTGGGTACGGAGAGATGCTGCCCTGAAGAAGAGCCTCGCGCCGCCCGGAAGACGAGCCCGCGCTCCGATTTTTACATCGTCGGCCGCCAATGAGGATTGACCATCTTGAACTTTCTTTAAAAGATTGAACTGTAGAGCACCATTTTAATTGATGTATTTGAAATTTTAATGTAACATGTGTTTTACTCTTGGCGCTTGCCGCTTGTTTTGCCGCCCTGAGCCGTACGGGTAGAGCGGGATATAAATCCCAGAATAAATAAATAAATAAACAAACAAACATATTAGCAAAGGTGTAACTTAAAGAGCGTTTGGAACCTTAAAGAGCGTTTGGAACCTGCAGTTAGTGCAGAATACTGCAGCTAGACTGCTGGTTGGGGCCAGCTCCTGGGTGCAGATGACCCTAATCTCACAGCAGTTACACTGGCTACCAATCTGCTCCTGAGCCCAATTCAAGGAGTTGGATTTGTCCTTTAAAGGCCTGCATGGCTTGGGACTGGGGTACCTGAAGGATCATCTTCTCCCATAAGTACCTGACTGGGGATCACAGAGAGAGGCCCTCCTGGCTGTCCCTTCAATCAAAGAATCTCATTTGGTGGGTAAATGAGAGAAGGCCTAAAATAAAATATTTTATTCTATTGCATTCTATTGCACTAACATGAGCACACTACACCCTGCAGTTTAATAGAAGCTGAAAGTTCTGAGGAAATCTGAGGTGCACATTCAGCTCCACATGGTCAGGGATTGCCTTATTCAGTGTCAGGGATCCATGTATAGATCCTTAAATATGCAAAACATTCCTTCACATAGTTCTTACTTGCAGGGACCTCTTTGTGCATACGTGCTACAGCCAGAGCTGTGGGATGGAGCCCGATGTCTGCATATTCACTGATTTCCTACTGAGCAACAGGAGGAATGTTTCAGTTGTTGAGAATGCAAAGTATTTCAGCCTCCCCGTTCTTATCTCATTTCTACTAATGAAACAGAATGCCACCTTGCCCCAGCCTACTATTTTGCCTGGAGTGAAACTGAAGGTTGGCACTTTGCAGCACTAAGAATGGAACATAAGTGAATACCAAGCATCCGTCCCATGTGCCAACTGCTCTGTGGCAACAGCTATGAGAAGATGCAAATCTCTCATCATATTTGGAAACCAAGATGCTTGCAGCATCAGTTTTGATGCAACCTGTACCTGCTGTTGTTCTTGGTTCCCTACCTTATTTTGCAACTATTTATGTAATAATAACAGCTCGTTGCACTACTGCACTGGCACCACAAGGCTGCTACCAAGACTTGCAGCATTATCACAGCTGCAAGTTCTCCATGGGAAATCCATTTAGAATTACCACTGGAACCTGATTATGGTCAGGGCCCACAGCACAGGAGCTCCTGCCTCCCCCATTCCATTCTTCTGACCAAAAATGGAGATGGAGGGGATTATTTGCCTTGCTGGGGGGAGGGGCTGCACACGTCCTGAATGCTTGCAAGTGCTGCTCTCTGATTAGGCAAATGACAGCCCTCATGCTGTTTCAGGATGGGGAAATGGCATAAGAGGGCACAAGCCCTTCTTGTTGTCAGGGGTGCCCTCCCGTTTTCTGTCTCAGCTCTCCCTGGCTCACCAACTGTTTGCTATCTTATGCTTGACCTTGTAGATATTACAGCTGCAGTTTTCTCGGCTGGGAAAGTTAACGGTTTTTTGCTTTGCTTGCTTGCTTCGCCTGCCCGCGCGAACCATATCCATTGGCTTATGCTTACTTGGGGGGATGTTTGATTCTAGTATAAGTCAGAGGCCCTTGTATAGGCCATTCCTGACACAAGCTGTAAACGTGTCTCTAGTACTGGATTTACCAATAAACAGTTTTCTTATGAAGCCCTGTGTTGAGTAACCTGTCTAAGGGCCCTGACACTTGGTCCCTTTGCCATCGCCCTGACCAGAATCAGCCCCCTGCAGGGAATCGAAATGGAGTTCCTATTCTGGGGCTGCAAGTCTCTGTGGTGACCCTGTGGAAGACATAATGTGTAGTTTGGCCCTTCGTCATATGTAAAGAAAACACTAGTTGTGTGAGGAAAAGGATCAGGGGGCTTCTGACCCAGCTAGGGGGTTGGATCCAGCGATTTGCTCACACGACTTCAGTTCTTCCCTGCTTTCCCCTCTCTCCAGTATCTCCTCTGTCACTGGGAAAGTTGAACCATGGGACTGTGAGACCTGTGTGGAATGATAGCCATGTAGGTTGGGGACTATAGTGCAGGTCTATTGACAGGAGAGACAGGAAAGGTGATTTCACTTCCCTTTTGTTGGAGTTGCAAATTTGAATTACTTCAGGCATGAAGGAGTCAACCTGTGTGTTTATGTATGCTAACTGTTAGCTTAGAACCAATGAGCTGTCAGGCAGGTATTTCCTATGCTAGAAGGAGAAGTCTTATTCTTAACGAAGTGACCTTTAGCCTGGTCATTGGTTAATCAATAGTTTGGTGGTGTTACCTGAGATTTTGCACATATGCATTTTGGGGGGATTTCTTCCTCCTTTTGTTCTAAGATCAGAACAGAGAATCCATCATGGAGTAACCAGTAACTACAAAAATGTAGTTAGTTAGCTAGACTGTTTATTCTTTTCATCATCTCATGAAACCCTTCCCAATATCTTAGTAAACTTTCTTTTGGCTCATTTACATGTGTGTGCTGCATCATTGCTTTATGCTGCTAAACATACCACACCTTTCCCTGCAGTCCTTGACTCATATGACTATTGCTCCACACAGATCCCACAACCCCAGAAATCACCTTTCCTGGAGTTGGAAGGGACTGCTGTGGGGAGGAGAAAGCGGGCAAGATCCCCCATCATCTGCTGATGGATCAGTGTATCCAGCCCACTGGGTGGAGGCCATGTCTGTTTATGTATGCAGACCTATTTATTTTATCAATGCTTCAAAAAGCTACTATTGCATACCACACTTCCAAGTGCAGTTGCCAGGCATGAGCCCTCTTTGAAAAAGGGAGGCTCAGTAATCTGGGTTGTACCTGTTTAAACCTTGCTAGCAAGAAAGGGGACATTTCCTTGATTGAATGTTTGTTCTGACATAAACAATACTGGGCTCAAGAAAGGCATGTTTATTATATTTATTTAGAAGAATCTGTTCATATATACAGAGAATTGAGGCACAGAGGCCAAAGTCTAGTTTTCTCTCTTTTGTCTATCCTTTCTTCCTCCACAACCGGCCACAGCAGGCGAAGAAGAGGCGGAGTAGAGCTGTTTGGGGATGTTTTCATCTTACCGGTTTTTATTATTTTTTTTAAAAAAATTGCAAGTTGTTTAAAGTTGTAAATAGTTATTTATTGTTAAAATTAAAGGCACCTAGCACTGTTTTCACTACTTCAAAAGTGGCTCCTCTGTCGATTACTTTCTGGCCAACGGCAACGGAACCATCCCACCCGGCACCAACATTCTGCTGTTCCTTTTTTTTTTTTTACTTGCCCAGACTGGGCAAAGTTTATTATTATTATTTTTTAACAAGTTACATAATAGCAAGCCGAATATCTCACTCACATCATCATATTTGCATACAGATTCCCATTTCCCCCCATTGTTTTATTTTGTATTCAATAGCATACACTATTAAACCAAGTATCTATTCCCTTTGTAAAACATATTCATCAATATTCTATCTGCTATATTTCATTTTATCAGTACTATACTATTATTATTCTACTTTATGTCAATATAAAAGCAACAGAAGTCATAACTTAGTTTAACTATGCTAAAGAAAGCATATATTTCTTCTAAATGAACAATCTAGTCCCTTTAAATATCCTTTCACATTTTTAACACTGTTAGTTTTCAAAATCCCATTAACCAGCAGGCCTAAACATAATATGTTATATTTTCACTACAATCCAGCTCTCACACTGACAAAGCCATATAGCTTTCACCTTGTCCTGAAATATCTGGTCTTCTCTCTAAATAAGTAACCCTTTAATTATATTTTCCCTGCAATTCCTCTCTAAAAATTCAGACTGCCCGTATCTTTTCATCCTCCTTCAATTAATACATTATATGTACAGAGAGTAAATTATTTCAAATTAAAAGTCCATGTTTTATAACTTTCATTAGTCAGTCAGGACAATGCAAAAATTAGAGGTACTTTGCTTCAGGATACATTCATAAATCAATTGGGTATTCAATAACAATGTATATCAGGTGTAGAAACACATAATAGATAAACAGCTCTCAACAGCTTAAAAGTTCCAGTTTTAGTAGATCATTATCCCTTCAGCCAATTAAAACCATACAGACTGTCAAAGAGTGCTACTTCCACTTATCCTATCTAAAATTTCAGACTGCCCATATCTTTAGCTTTCATTAAACATTCAAGATAATGTAGGGATTAAAATACTTTGCTTCAGATTATATTCATAAATCAATCAGATATCAAATAGTTGTGTAAATCAGGTTCAAGGCACACAGTAAATAAACAGATCTCATCAGTTTAAAAGTTCCAGTTTTGGCTATCTTTATCTCTTCCGCTAATAAAGCCATGCTAACTGTCAGAAATTGCTACTTCCATTTGTTTATAAAATTTAAATTTCTCTTGCTTTCTTTGTGTCTTTGATTTTTGAATGTCTCATTCTCTTCTGGCCTGTTTGTGTACAAAAACAAGCAGCCTATGTCGTCCATATTATGTCCAATCGACTCATCAAAGCAGTGGCTAAGAAAGTCTCTTATTGCAGATATCGAGTGTTGAAAATGGTCCTGTCATTTTTCCTCTTGTGTAGAAACTGACGTCATCTGATTGTGTGTCTCTGTAATCTCTTCTTCAAAACAATCCCAATATTCTCCAAGAGCTTCCATAACAGCATTTGTAATTTTTTTCCGTCAATTGATTTTTTAAACAGTCCCATAGATCATCTGAGAACAATTGTATATTTTCATCTATCCTAGAATCCTTCGTCTCAAATGGAGCTGCGAGAGCCATCTCACTCCTTAACAGACATAACATTCACAGCATAATTACGCATAGAGAGACACAGACAAAGAAACTGCTGCTCAGCGCCATTTTGGCTTAACTTTTAGCCTGTTTCACTTTCAATAGTTCCATCAAAGTTCTTTAAGAGTGAAATAAGTTTCTGTAACAATATTTTTCCAAATAGCAGGTAGAACATTTCAAAATGTTGTTTTTCCCCTGCGTGTTTGATGTAATAAAACTCAAAACTTTGAGTGGCCGCCGGATGCGAGAGTTTTAAAACCCCCCCCATTTGTCTCTGGACAGATTTATAGGGGAAATCAAGTGTCTGTTTACAAGCTTAACTATTAAAGTAGAAGATAAGGTTGCTTAAGGAGTCTTCGCCAAGATGATTTGTGGTGAGGTATGGAGGCTCTTGTTTGGGGCTTCAACGTAGCTTTCCAGCCGCGAACTGCCGTGACCAGTCCTTCTGGAGCTTCTGCTCAGGGCTGACTCACCCACTAGGTGAGCTAGGGTCTTGCATAGAGTGCGGTGGCCCTTAGGGGTACCAAACAGGACCCAGCCCCCCCCCGCCAAAGCCCCCGGGCAGCCTCTGCTGACAGAAGGAGCACCCCCTCCCTGCGGGCAGAGCAGGGCAGGAGAATCACCAGATGCCGCGCCCGCCCTTGGGTCTGGGCAGCAGGGCTCAGTCACCGAAGGAGGGAGGGAGGGCTGGCCCATCTGTCCCCCTTTGGGGAGGGGCTGCTATTCGCCCGCCCGCCAGAGCCCCTTGTGCGAGTGAGCCCCGCCGCGTCATCATCCTTGCCTTGTCTGGCGCGCCTGGCTGTGTGCTCCCCCTCCTCCTTTCGGCGTCGAGGCTAGGCGGGAGGGTGCGAGGTGCCTGGATTGGCTGCCAGGCGGACAGCACTGAGGCTGCCGCCGCCACCGCCGCCGCTGCCACCGCTGCCGCCGCCTGCTGAGAAGAGCTGCTTGTCCCCGCCGTCGAAGCCAGAGCCAGAGTGGCCGCTGGAGGCGGCCAAGTTGGGCGTGGGTTCGCCGGGCAGCGAGTGCCAGTGAGTCTTGCAGCCTCTCCAACTGCACCCCCTCCCTTACCCGGTAGCTTGCAGCGCCTCTGCTCCGCGGCGTGTTTCTGGGTGGTTTCAAGGCCCCACCGGGAGGTTGGCATCGCCTGGGGGCGCCAGAAGCTGGCCTCGCCTAGGGTGCAGAAACACCTCGGGCCAGCCCTGCTTCTGCTTCAAGACAAACTGAAACTTCACCTGTTGTTGCTGCAAACAGGGAGCCCAGTTTAAGTCTTCTGCTTCCAGTTTCCTACTCCCGAGGAACTGGTGGACCCTTCGTCAAATCTGGAGGAGTCCAGAAATGTCAAGAAAGTCCCCTAAAAAGACTCCAAAGGTTGGTAAGATCCAGAGCTCTGGATTCTCCAACCACCTTGCTACTCCATCGTCCCTCTTCCTCCCCATTCTGCTGTTCCTGAGGTAGAGTTTCCCATCCTAGGTTACCCAAAGTATTTAACATTAACTAGTAAAGGCTGCATCATTAAAAAAAATGAACCAAATTCAGTTGGTAAAAGGCACGCTCCATCTCAGGGCCTGAGTTCATTGTGGTGGACTAAAGGGATTGGGGGGGGGGGGTTAGTGTGCATAGTCAGCTTTGCGAGAACATGTTTTGGGGCATGTTTATTTGGTGCACACATAGCCGATGACTTTCCTGGCCAATCATCAAGCACTGTTGGGAGTGTAACACCGAGACCCTCCCCCCCCCTTGTCCATGTCCTGATGCCAACTGGTGGTCTGGGTGGTGGCCTTGGCTATGTCACCTAATGCGTGCAGGGTTGATCGAAGAAGTTCTCTAGTCGACTCCCTGGCCTCTCTCTCCTCCTGTCTGGAGGCCCTCATTTCCTGCATGAATTCATCACGCTCCCGTTTCATGACCTCCAGCATGGCTGCTCGCTCACGTGCCGAAGCTCTAAGAACCTGTTTCCCGACCCTTTGCACTGCAGTAACACGTTTCTTCCTGGCTCTAATAAGAGTCCATTGTTCTGCCAGTGAAATCTTTGAGAGAATAATCCCAGGAGCGATATCTGTGGGAGAAAGGCAGTAATTATTGCATACGTTTCCCTCATTCAGAAACAGGCTTTAGGCAAAGCAGTTGCCAGTTCTGCAGTCAGGCTGCATTCCAAAAACAGGTCATAGGAGCTGCCATTTTTTTTAAGCTTCCCTTTCCGGGGTGGGGTTGGGTGGATTTGGAGGGGGGTAGGAGGAGAGGGTGCTGAGAAGGATACCAGTGGTCCATCAGCTAAGGGGATACCTCTTCATGATGCTCCTGCCACAAGTTTTTTCCTCGCTTTAAGGGGCTTCCTTGTAAACCTCCCTGTGTTGACCAGAGTTCACTATGTAGGGCTCCTTATTTTCTGAACACAAGATTCTCTCTCCAAACTCAAAGCTACTGGGGTTGGTTCTATCATCAAGTACCCTATGGGATAGCCAAGATATCTTAAATGCTCCCCTGACTTCTTTGGTGAGGTGTTCTGGAGAAGAGGAAAACCTTTGCAGTAAATTTCTCAACTAAGTTTTGAACTTCCCTCAACTATTCAATTTCCAGTAGAAGAAGAAGAAGAGAAGAGATTGGATTTATACCCCGCCCTTCACTACCCAAAGGAGTCTCAGTGCAGCTTACAAACTCCTTTCCCTTCCCCTTCCCACAACAGACACCTTGTGAGGTAGGTGGGGCTGAGACAGCTCTGACAGAAACTGCTCTTTTTCAAGAACAGCTGTACCAGAACTATGGCTTGCCCAAGGTCGTCCAGTAGGTACAAGTGGAGGAGTGGGAAATCATACCCGGTTCTCCCAGATTAGAGTCTGCACACTTAACCACTACACCAAACTGGTTAGTTAGTGTAATGTCTTTTGTCCCCAAGTACTTCCTAAAACCATTTGCTGAGCACCAAAAAAGGCACATGGAGGCACCATGGTACCCATGGGCACCACGTTGGGGACCCTCAATGTAATGGGTGATCACCCTTGACATCTTCATGTAGTGATGGGTAGAGCCTGGAGAGGGTGGGGTTTGAGGAGGGGTGGGACCTCAGACAGGTACAATGCCATAGACTTCACCCTCCAAACCAGCCAATGTCGCCAATCTCCAGGTGAGGGCTTGGAAATACAACTGCTCTCCAGGAGGGAGGGGGGAGGAGATGGAAAACTGAAGTCAAAGGAGCAGATAAAGGTAGGTTGATGGTTGGCTGGGAAGGATTTCCCAATTCCAGGTTGGGAAATTCCTGGAGATTTGGGGGGTGGAGCCTGAAGAGGGTGGGGTTTTGAAGGGGTGGGACCTCAGACAGGTACAATGCCATAGACACTACCCTCCAAACCAGCCATTTCCTCCTGGGAAACCATTGTTGCCAATCTCCAGGTGGGGGCTGGAGATCACTTAGAATTACAACTGCTCTCCAGGAGGGAGGGGGAGGAGATGGAAATCTGAAGTCAGAGGGGCACATAAAGGTGGTTGATGGTTGGCTAAGAAGGAGATAGGGCTGCCAACTCCAGGCTGGGAAATTCCTGGAGATTTGAGGGGTGGAGCCTGGAGAGGGTGGGGTTTTGAAGGGGTGGGACCTCAGACAGGTACAATGCCATATACTCCACCCTCCAAACCAACCATTTACTCCTGGGGAATCATTGTTGCCAATCTCCAGGGGAGGGCTGGAGATCACTCAGAATTACAACTGCTCTTCAGATGGCAGAGATCAGTTCCCCTGAAGAAAACGGTAAGCTCTGTGTCATTATATCCTGCTGAGATCACCACAGCAAATTGACGCTGAGTGCCAAAGACCAGGGCACCCACCCAGAGCCTCTTTCTAGAGCTCATTGTATGTATTTCCACAATGGGCCTTATTCCTAGTTTCATATAAAAGAAGACTTCTGTGTTTGTTTTTCCCATAGGAATTGCTTGTGCAGGACTTCTCTGAGTCACACCACTGCCAAGAAGATGAGACTTATGAAGGAGATTAATTTGTTCACCCTCATCATGTTTCTTCATGCAGGACCAGTGTCAGCATTCCCTGAGGTGAGGCAGCTGCCAAGAACTGGGACTTCTAGTGGGGCCCATTGCCACTGATCCCCACCCACACACCTGCCCTGCCACCAGTCTATACCCTGCTCCCAACTACTCAGAGCCAGTGAGGGAGGGAGGTGGTACACAGTGGTGCACCCTTGGCGGCAGTGGCAGGGGGTGCAGGCAATTGAGCATGAATCATGAGAGGGTTTGCAAACAAAAGAAGGATGCACAAGCAGGTGGGGGCATGCAGGTGTGGGGGTGGGAGCATGGATGGTGTGAGGGCTTGCAAGTGGGAGAAGGTCACATGAGCAGGTCGGGGAGCATGCAGGTGTGGGGGGGGAAAGGAGGGCATGAGAGGGACCCTGGTGGTAGGCAGATGGGAGATCTTGGACACTGTCTGACCAGGGTCCCCCAAAACCTGGAACCAGACTTACCTTCAAGCCTTCATATTATATACTGCATCTTGGCTCCCTAACTAGAACTTTCAATATTACTGACTAGATTTCTTCAAAATACCCCAAAATATGAGGCCTTGGCACCCAAAACAGTATTAGTGTGGCTTATTTATTTTCCTCCCTATTTTTGAAACCTATACTATACCTATGGGAGCACAGCAAACGTCTTGAGGCCCACTGAACAGAACATGTACACAAGCAGTCAGGTGTTGTTGTTTTTTTAATCCATGACACTAAGAGTCATTGGCGCATAAGATGACACTAAGAGTCATTGGAGCAAAGTTGGCATTTTTTCCCTGAGAGATAAGATTTTGATTCTAAGAAATGCAGAATAGAGCATAAATTGTTTCACAGCAGTGCATGGTATTAGGAAGAGATCCAACAATTATGACTACATTCATCACATGACAATTGGTGTACAAATACACCATTACATCAATATTCCACAATGAAGAAACAAATGTGTGAGCCAACAAAGTGGGCAAGTTCCCAAGAAAAAGTGTGTGGTTTGGTGTTCTGTTCCCAGCAGTACAATCCTAAGCAGAGTTACACCTTTCTAAGCCCGTTGAAGTTAATGGAGTTAAAAGGATTTAACTGTGCTTAGCATTGCACTGCATGTGCCCTTGCTTCAGGGTGTGGTTGGAAAGCAGATGATATATAGAATCATAGAACCATAGAGTGGGACGGGACCTCCAGGGTCATCTAGTCCAACCACACAAGGCAGGAAATTCACAAATATCCCCAGTGACCACTGTTCCATGCCCAAAAGGTGACAAAAATCCTCCAGGATCCCTGACCAAACTGGCTTGGAGAAAAATTTCTTCCTGACCCCAAAGTGGCAATCAGCATTTCCCTGGGCATGTAAGAAAGGACAACAAGAACTAAGCACTGAAACAACCCTTCCTGTCCTCCCTCTCATGATCTGCCTAAGTTCACACAATCAGCATTGCTGTCAGATGGCCATCTAGCCTCTGTTTGAAAACCTCCAAAGAAGGAGAGCCCACCCCCTCCCAAGGAAGCCTGTTCCACTGAGGAACTGCTCTAACTGTCAGGAAGTTGGTTCTGGTCCGACCTTCTGGGACAACAGAAAACATCTCCATACTATCCTCTATATGACAGCCCTTCAAGTACTTGAAGATGGTTATCATCTCCTCTCCAGGCTAAACATACCCAGCTCCTTCAACCTTTCCTCATAGGAGTTGGTCTCCAGACCCCTCACCATCTTTGTTGCTCTCCTCTGGACATGTTCCAGCTTGTCTATATCTTTCTTAAATTTTTGTGCCCAAAATTGAACACAATACTCTAGGTGAGATCTAACCAGAGACTCCTGTTTTAGTTTGGCTCTCCTAAATGGATCTGTGTATACCAGACTCTTGCTTGCTGTCCCATGAGTCTTTGCAGTGGCCTGCCTGGCCTGTTTTTCTCTGCCCTGGGAACACAGAGACAGGTTTCCTGTTTCTCAGAGCTGTTAGCCGAATTGCTTTATTTACAGCAATTGGCAATTTAAATCTGGGTGCTTGCCAACTATACCAAGGTCCTGTTCCCACCAAGGGTTACCAGAGAAGGAGTCGAGGCTGGTGTTGTTAAAATAAATGTCTTTTACTTAAAGAATATAAATCTCATACAAACAGTACTGATACACTCACACATTCAATCAAGTTCCTTAGAAATACAGTATTAAAAATAAGCATGGTTGCATTAGCAGGTAGGGTGATGGTGGGTGATACTTATCTGTCTTCTCCGCTTGGTTGTTCCAATGAAGAATGGATGGGGAGAAAATAGAAATCTAGGGAGTTCAAACACATGACTAGAACCAGCCAGCACGTGTGGGTCTCTTGACTGCAGATCAAGAGATCAAAGTAGAGGCAAGGGTTTGGGTATAGCAAGCTGGACAAAAGGGGAGTATAAAGCAGCCAGGGGTTGTTGCAGGGAATGCTAGCTAGGAAGGGCCAGGTGAATGGTCCTTACCTTTTATAGGTGGTCTTTTGAGTGGGTGGCAACTGTGCCAACCTCTGGACCCACCTACCTATTAGTCCATCCCAAAACTAATCCTATTGGTTACCTATAGGAGTAGGAGGTTACCTAGAGGGTTGGGCAATATTGTAACCTAAGACCTAACTCAAAGGATGGCATCTGGGCAAGTGTAAAAACTTGGCATCAGAGTGCTTCATTGAAGTGCAGATGAAGCCTGGCCATTCCTCTGGTCATCAAAGGTCCATCTGGCAGGAAATGCCAATGTAGAAACAAAGCAGAGATGTGGAGTGCGTGACCACAAACAATTCAGCAATGGGGGCTGCTTCTTCTCAAGTTGTTGTTTTGCTGACAATAATGGATATGTGTGATTCCTCACCAGGCTGGTAGCTGAAACCTCATTCACGTGCTAAGGCTTATGCAGGCACCTTCTATGTGTAGTATCACAACAGGTGACTTGTACAGCTTTCTGTAAACAGCATCTGTCCCCTTGAGTATTTACAATATAAATGTAGGGGTAATTTAGTAGTCAATAGGGTTAGGAAAAGTAAAGTGGTTAAGTGGTTGAACTGCAGGCTGTGGAAGGCCGGTAGTTCAGCAGTTCGAGACCCGAGTGTGCCGCATGACGGAGTGAGCTCCCATCTCTAGTTCCAGCTCCTGTCAACCTAGCAGTTCGAAAGCAAGAAATTGCAAGTAGATAAATAGGTACCACTTCAGTGGGAAGGTAACAGCGTTCCATGTGCCTTGGTGTTTAGTCATGCTGGCCACATGACCACGGAAACGTCTTCGGACAGCGCTGGATCTTCGGCTTTGAAACAGAGATGAGCACCGCAACCCTAGAGTCGGATTCGACTGGCTTTCAAGCAAGGGAACCTTTATTTTTTAGGGTTAGAAATGCAATAGGCAAATGGCCAAAAGCTCCTCTATTAGCTTGAGTTAATGTGAAAGGGCCTAGCCTTTCACACACCCCTTTTTTACATAACAGAAGCCAGGCCCAAGGTCTGTTGTTATCTCATCTCTGGGAACATGGAGGAGCATCCTGACGCTGTCAATTGCAAATGTCATAAGTCAAGTTGTAAATTGTTTGTTGTTCCGCAGTGTCTTGACTTCAAGAGATTATCTATTACATATCAAACCAATGATTGAAGTACAGATTGATGTAATTCACTGAGGTGTCAATTCTTGTGAAATGCTTTGATGTGTCTGTATAAATTGAGGCCCCTCTCAAGCCTTCTTTGTCCACTCTTTGGAACATTGAGAGGAATACTCTCACTGTTGCTTTGACTGGAACCAAGGGCCCTTGGATCGTGCATGTGTGTATGTTCCTTGGTTACCTTGTTTTTATCTGTGGTATGCTTGTGCTTATGTTAAGTATTTGAATATTAGCCATTGTGTGGGGGGGACACAGTCTAGCGCCTGGCAGGCTGTGTGCCCCAGCCTATTTTAACTTACTAACCTCAATAAAGAAAGCTTGCTTGTTACTTTCATCTGTGAGAGTGTGTCTGAGCGCTGCTTCCGGCCGCACCACTTTCCTTTTCCTCACCACACAGCCCTTGGTAAGGGGGCCTTCACCAATAGGGGTACCCCAAAAATTCTCACAACAAACATTTCATAAACTTTGGTGCTGTTTGTGGTGGTTCATGAATGATTACATTTCCAGACAAATTATCTCCACTCAATATAACTGTTTACAAAACTCCAAAGCAATAGTGGAATTCTTCAAACTTGGGAACACCAATAGGAGCCTTCCAACGCTTAACAGGCACTGCTGGCTGCCAATAACTGTCAGCTAAGCTGCCATGAGTTTGGAGAGGCTTTCTAATTGCTTTGCATTCCTTCCCATGCGCTTAATTGCTTCACAGCTGCAACGCTTATCTGTAAAGAGTTACTGGAGGAGTTGTGGTGTCTACCTTCCATGGGAGCTTATTTGTTCCCAGCTTCGCTACCGTTAGAGACTCTTGCCATCTCCCGTGCGCGGGAGTCCACCTAATTGGGTATTGCTGGGGGGGGGTGCATACCAACGCCCTATATCCTATTATGCGCATAGGTAGTCTGCCATTCCTAACAGTGTTCATGTTACTGCATCTATGGCTTTTCAATAAAAGTAAAACCTTCCTGGAAGCATGTACTTCATTGTTTTGCTGTGGATCCTGACAATAACTGAGTTCCCATTCTGCTCTATAGGATCAGAATACTATATATACGCTCATCTCAGCTCCACAGCCTCTCTTCTCTTGTGTGTTCACAGTTAAACAGAGAGACAGGAAACTTGTTAAAAGCAGAGTAGCAGAGCACATTCCCTCATGATTGGGAACTCCTCTCCCCTGCTGGGGTTTTGGTGTTAGGTGGACTCAGGACTCTGAGCCACCCATCTCTCTGCTCATGCTGAGCAGAGGGGATAACCTAGTGGGTTCCTTGGCTCAGGCCCCACATTTTGATTGTGATCCCTCTCCCTTGCTGGGGTTTGGGGGTCTTAGGTGGACTTGAGCCATCCTATCTCTCAGTTCACACCAAGCAGAGGGGCTTAGCTACTGGGATCCTCAGCTTAGGACCCACATTTTATACACTCCCACCCATGCTGATTGTGAACCCCTGCTGATTCACCCTCTGTGAAAGTGGGTGCAAAAGGTGGTAGTTGTATGGGGAAGACATCCTCCTCCACCACCACCACCGCATACCACAGGCCCCCAACCCTGGCACCAAACCCATCCTACCAGCTCACTGGAGCCTGCATCTAGCAGGGCATCACCAGAGGTCTCAGAGCCTCCTTCCCCAGATCTGTTCCTGGGGCTCTCCACAGAGGGCATAGAGTTGTTAGCACTACCCAAATAACACTCTTTGAGAATTCTCTAACAGCAGTGATTCAGAGGAGGGGAAGCATCCCCCCCTTCCAAACAACACCCTGTTGCTGCTCCTGCCTCCAGTACACTACTCTGTGGCCCAGATCCATAGCTTTTGTTGTTGTTCAGTCGCACAGTCGAGTCCGACTCTTCACGACCCCATGGACCATCTCCCGCCAGGCCCTCCTGTCTTCCGCAGTCCTCCGAAGTTGGCTCAATTTCATGTTCGTTGCATCGATGACACTGTCTAACCATCTCATCCTTTGCCGTCCCTGTCTTCTTTGACCTTCAATCTTTCCCAGCATCAGGGTCTTCTCCAGTGAGTGCTCCCTTCTCATTTGGTGGCCAAAGTATTTGAGCTTCAGTTTCATTATCTGACCTTCCAGGGAACAGTCAGGGTTGATTTCTTTGAGGATTGACTGATTTGTTCTTCTTGCAGTCCAAGGGACTCTCAAGAGTCTTCTCCAGCACCATAGTTCAAAAGAATCTATTCTTCGGCGCTCGGCCTTCCTTATCGTCCAACTCTCGCAGCCATACATGACTACTGGGAATACCATTGCTTTGACCATGCAGACTTTTGTTGGCAGGGTGATGTCTCTACTTTTTATCATGCTGTTTAGGTTCGCCATCGCTTTCCTCCCAAGGAGCAGGCGTCTTTTAATTTCATGGCTGCAGTCACAGTCTGCAGTGATCTGGGATCCCAGGAACGTGAAGTCTGTCACTACTTCCACGACTTCCCCTTCTATTTGCCAAGGAGTGATGGGGCCGGATGCCATGATCTTAGTTTTTTTGATGTTGAGCTTCAAGCCCACTTTTGCGCTCTCCTCTTTTACCCTGAGCAAGAGGCTCTTTAGATCCTCTTCACTTTCAGCCATTAGAGTGGTATCATCTGCATATCTGAGGTTGTTGATCTTTTCCCCAGCAATCTTAATTCCCGCTTGTGATTCATCCAGGCCAGCATTTCGCATGATGTACTCTGCATATATATTAAATAAGCAAGGTGACAATATACATCCTTGTCGTACTCCTTTTTCTATGCTGAACCAATCAGTTGTTCCATATCCGGTTCTAACTGTTGCTTCCTGGCCCTTATACAGGTTTCTCAAGAGACATGTGAGGTGGTCTGGTACTCCCATCTCTTTAAGGACCTGCCATAGTTTGTTGTGATCCACACAGTCAAAAGCTTTAGCATAGTCAATGAAGCAGAAGTAGATATTTTTCTGGTACTCTCTTGATTTCTCCATAATCCAGCGAATCCATAGCTACAGTGGGGCATTTTGGGGCTCCTCCCCTTCAAATATGAGGCATGCCCCACAACAGCTGTTGCCCCTCTCCCCCCTCCTGTGACATTAAAAGAGCTCTCCAGTTGATTGGCGGGAGCACATGGCCCACCAATCAGCTGGAGGGCCCTATAAATATTGCAGCCACCCCTCTTCCTCCCTTCCTCCAAGATTTAAAGGGTCCTTCAGCTGATCAGTGGGCCTTTTAAATCTTGCAGGAGGTAAGGGAGAGGGGTGGCTGCTGGCCACATGCCCTGCCTGAACTCCAAGCAGTGATTTAACCGCTTGGAGATCAGGGGCGGGCAGCCCCCACTAGAAAAACAGCATTTAAAGGGAAACCTTTTGGGTAGGCGTATGGCCGACCCTCTCCCTCCTCCCCTCTGTCTTCCCCCTCCATCCTCCCTCTCATAAGAACGTAAGAGAAGCCAATGTTGGATCAGGCCAATGGCCCATCCAGTCCAACCCTCTGTCACACAAAGTGGCCAAAAATACTACGTGCCATCAGGAGGTCCAGCAGTGGGGCCAGGACACTAGAAGCCCTCCCACTGCTGCCCCCCCAAACACCAAGAAGACAGAGCATCCCTTGCCCCACACTGAGAGTCCCTATCTGTACCTTGTGGCTAATAGCCACTGATGAACCTCTGCTCCGTATGCTTATCTAATTCCCTCTTGAAGCTGTCTATGCTTGTAGCTGCCACCACCACCTGTGGCAGTGAATTCCATGGGTTAATCACTCCATCCTCCCCCTCCCCTGTTGCCCCACAAAAGTTCCCCATGCCCCACCCCCCCAAATTTCTGTCTACAGGGCTGCCATGGCCCCTCCCAGTCCAATGCCAGAAAGAAGTTGTCCCTCCTCCCCCCGTATCTAGTCCTGGGATATTGTTTCCAGCCCACACTTTGGAAACATTTCCACACTCTCCCCAGTGACACCCGTGTGACAGATTGTCAAGTGTGCCACACTTGCATCGGGATGTGTGTGTTCAAACCCCCAACACTTGTCCTCCTCCCTCCTCTGCAGGCACTTGCAAAGGGTGCACCTCTGTATGTTGCTGCTGGGGGAAAGAGCGGTGGCTGTTGTGAGAAAAATAATTAATTAAGATGGTTCAGAAAATTTGAAACCCATTTATACAATTAATTTCATAAATAAATCATAGTCTTTGTCTCTCCTCTTTCTCTGTAACTTTCCAAACAGCTAGCAGCACGACTCCCAACACGACTTTGCTAGGCCTTTGTCTCAAAAGATATATTTCCTCCACCTTAACTAACATCTGCATTACATTGTTCATGAACCTAAAGAATTTGGAAAACATTTAGACCTAAGGAATTTGGAAACATTTAAGAATAAAAGATTGGTATGCACCTGCCATTAAGAAGGAAGCCAGGATATTTGTTAATACTAAGGCTTGCCTACATATAGAAACTTACTACACATCTCCAGTCTCCAGACAAGTGCCTGAATGTCTGCTGAGGGTCAAGGAAACAAAGAACATCCTGAAATTGTAACATTCTTGTCTTTGTCATTTAGAGATTTAGGTGCTATCTTGTATTGTTTCGCAAAGGAACATCAGGATGCCCCATTGCCTATGGAATGTGTGAACATCTCCAAGGCAATGATGGCTCACAATTAACAGGGCAATTAGATTAATTGCTGTAGTTTATAATTTCTATGGCTTTATCGAAATGTATGGGACCAAAATGGTGTAAAAAAAGGCCAGGAGCTTCATTTCAGCACTGACTCTCAGAGATCCAGAGAAGGCTTTGCCTTCCGTGATCTATTTGGGCCAGTCCAGAAAGCTTTCTGTGCATGGGGAATCTTCGTTTATATATATAACCACTGTCTGTCTTTTTTTTCCTTTGAAGAAGTATTCTGTTTTATATTGCTTGCATGTCTTTAGCTAATAAACTATTTCATTGTTTAAATAACCTTGTGTTGCATTCCAGCTAACTTTCCTTTAACATTCTACCTGCTTTGGTAAGGGGCACACACTAGACCATTACGAATCTAGAGGTGCAGGTAACACTTTACAGGGTTAGTTTAGACTGTTCAGGGCTACAGTACAAAATTCTTGCAACAGTGGCCAGTGGGAGAAAGAAGAGGCCCACTCCTCCTCAGCAGGGGATGCGGAGGGGGAGCACGAGGTCCCTCCAAGAAAAGCTCCTCACAGTCAGGATGCCGTGGGTGGGACATCAAGTCAGGCCACCCTCCAAGAGGTCATTTCCATGGGGACACCAACAGTGCCATCCAGAAGGGCCCAGGAAGCAGTCACTCACCTCATCAGCAAGACAATTCCTGTGGATGGCCAACTCATGAAGGACACAGCCTTTCACTGGCTGCTGCAACACCTGGCTCTCTGGTACTCTGTGCCCTCACAGAGGACCATGAGCTGACAAATCTTGCCCACTATGCACCACTCTGCAGTGGCGATAGTCAAGGCTGAGCTCTCCAGAGTGCTAGGCAAAATCCTGCACTTCATGGCAGACCTCTGGATCAGCCAGCAACTCTCCCTCACTGCCCACTGGTGGCAACCAGAGGACTTCTTTGTTCAGATTGTTGGGGCACAGCCCAGCCCCAGAGGGGACAGTTCTGCCACTGGGCTACTAAGTGGTTCTACCCCATGCACAGGGGATAGATGCAGACCACATGGCGCAAAACATTGCCACCATGATACAGAGTAGCCTGAGGGAGTGGTGAGCCGTGGCAACATCGTCCATGGCAACCTGGTCACGGAGACTGGGGCCAACACGCTGGCAGTGGATAAGGCTGGGCACCTCAAGGGTGTCATCTGCCTGGTGCACACACTTCACCTAATGGCAGAGGATGCTCTGGGGCTGGGGAACACTGTCAGGGCCACCTGGGATGCTGCCACCCTTGAGATGCGGGTGTGGCTGGACACCTGCCTGTGCCTGGCCACCCAGTTTTCATGCAGCATCAAGTCTGCCCATGTACTGCATGAGAGGCAGGAGAGGGGGAGGAGTCTGAACGCTGGTTCACCCACTGTAACTCCACCTACACCATAATTACACATTTGGTGGAACAGAAGAGCATAGTGTAGGATGTCCTCTCCTCCATGACCATCCTGCAAATGGTGCATGACCTCAAGCTCTTCCAGGACACCACTGATATGCTCTGAGCCCATACGGCCAGCCTGGGGCAAGTCATCCTCCTGGGTGCTGGCCTCCCACTGTAACCAGGTCCCAAGGGGACACTTCCCATTGGTCAGGGTCTCGGCAGAGAGGTAGCAGGTGGGCATCCCTACCAAGTTGCATCCTCTCTGCAAGGGAGGGGAGTACAGGCTGGCCAGTGTGTGTGACCCCCCTCCCTCAGATGGAAGTGTGAGCTCTGCAAAGAAGTGTGGAGGCTACAGGCCAGCAGACGTGGCCAGAGGGAGAAGAGGCTGGGAGGGAGGAAGATGTAGAGCCACAACCCGGCACCTCTGCTGCAAAGAGCCCAACCAGGGAGAAGCAGTGTGAGGCTTGGAGGATAGTGTTGCCAACCTTCAGGAGGTGGAAGCCAAAATGAGAGATCACGGGAAGAGGTGGAACTCCAAAAACAACATCCATGATAAAAATAACGAAGAGTCAATAAAGATAAGTTGCAAAAACATTCACTGAAGTATTTCTGTAGTTCTGTAAGGAATATCCTTCTGTCATTGCTCACACGCTAACCAAGACTGCGCAATGTGAACATTCATTTTGCAATATATACTTTATCTGAGCATGTAGCAATCCCAATTCTTATCAAATACTACTTATCAACTCTTCCATGTTGACTAATAACAGGACCCACATTGTGAAGCCTCTGTTGTAACACAGTGTGCAGTTCTGATTGCCATATCTCAGAAAGGACATTGCAAAAATGAAAGAAGCGCAGAGGATGGCAACCAAGAGATTAAAGATTGGGCCACCTTTCCTTTGTGGAAAAGCTGGAGAGTCTGGGATGGCTGAGGAGACACATGATAGAGGTTTATAAAATTATGCATGGGGTGCTCTTGGGACGGGGGAAGTGCGGCGGGCCTAGGTGGGGTTCTAAGGGAAGGACGCAGAGAAACAGAGCAGCTCGGCACCGTTCCAGCCTACGACCCATCCCAATGGTGGCTGGCAGTGGGGCCAGGATGAAGAACCCCCCTTCGTCACTGGTGCTGTTTAACGCCAGGTCTATTAATAACAAAATTACAACCCTTCAGGATTTTGTACAAGAACAACATGCTGACCTGGCGTGTGTGACCGAGACCTGGGTGCGGGAGGGAGAGACAGTAGCTCTCACCTAGCTTGTCCCACCTGGGTTTAGGGTCCTCCACCAGTCATGGACTCAGAGGCGGGGGGGAGGAGTGGCTATCTTCATTCGGGAGGCTTACTCCTTCAGGGCACTCCCGTCAGTGGAGATCATGGGTGTTGAATGTGTCGGCTTGATGCTGGAGGCTGAGGAGAGTTTGGCAATCTGGCTGGTGTACCGACCACCTAACGCACCGGCCAGTAGCCTGCCGTCCCTGCTGGAGGCTGTATCAGGCTGGGCACTGGAGCACCCTAGGCTGATCGTCTTGGGTGACTTCAACGTCCATGCCAATGACGCGGCCTCCAGCCGGGCTATGGACCTGGTATCGACCATAGCGTCACTGGGACTCTCTCAACTTGCTTCGGCTCTCACGCATCGGGCTGGTCACATGCTCAACTTGATCTTCGCGGTGGGGGTGAAGGTGGACCAGATCACTACAGAGGTAGTGCCATGGTCAGATCACCGGGCCCTGAAGGACCGTCTGAAGGTTCCACCCCGACCCTGTTTAGGCGGCGAGCAGATTTATGCTCGCCCGCGGTGCCAAATGGATCCTTTGTGGCTCCAGATGGCCCTGCAGGATCCGAGGCCCCCTGGCGGCTCATTGGATGAGCTGGTGGAGGACTGGCATGTCAGGCTTTCCTCGGCCATCAACGAGATCGCTCCCAGGTGCCCTCTCCGCACTCGTGCTAGGCGAGCACCTTGGTATACCCAAGAGCTGTGCGAGCTGAAGCGAGAACTGAGACGGCTAGAGAGACGGTGGCACTGAGCTTTCAACGAAGCATCTAGAGCATCTTATAGGACGTTTATGAAAGCCTATGAGATGGCAGTCAAAGCCGCAAAGAGAGATTTCTATGAGGCCAAGATTGCATCTGCTAGCTCATGCCCGGCCCAATTATTTAGTACAATTCGGTTTTTGACAGTTCTGCCACAGGGCAGACAAAATGCTAGGGAACTGGATATAGGCTGTGAGGCAGACTTTTGCAGATAAAGTCTTGGTGCTCTGCCGCGATCTCCCCGCCACAATTGAAACAGTGAGTGAACTTCAGGCCCCTTGCACGTCTTTGGTGCCGGGTTTAGAGCGTTTTGACCAGCTCAGTCTGGAGGAAGTGGATAGATTGCTCGTATCGGTGCGTCCAACCACATGAGACCTTGATCCATGCCCCTCTTGGCTCATTAAAGCGGGCCGCGAGGGGTTTCGAGGTGCCCTGTGGGAGATTATCAACATGTCCCTCTCAGAGGGACAGTTCCCTGGGGCACTCAAGGAAGAGATGGTCCGCCCTCTCTTGAAAAAGCCATCTTTAGACCCGACCGAATTGGCTATCTATCGGCCGGTGTCTAATTTGCCCTATTTGGGCAAACTCATTGAGAGGGTGGTGACGTTACAGCTACAGAGCTTTCTAGAGGATGCTTCCATCCTCAATCCCTACCAGTCTGGCTTTCGCCCAGGGTCATGGGACAGAGACGGTGTTGGTCGCCTTGACTGACGACCTCCATAGGCATCTGGATCAGGGTGGTGTGGCAGCACTGGTGTTGTTAGATCTGTCAGCCGCATTCGACACGGTCGACCACCAGCTGCTGGCCCACCCCCTTGCCGACACAGGGATTCAGGGGCTTGCCCTTCAATGGTTCGCCTCTTTTCTCCAAGGTCGGGGACAAAGGGTGGCGATAGGGCACCAGCAGTTCCAGAGACATCCCCTGGAGTGTGGGGTGCCTCAGGGGGCTGTGCTGTCCCTGATGTTGTTTAACATCTACATGCACCCCCTTGCTCAGATTGCCCGGAGTTGTGGGCTTGGGTACCATCGATATGCGGATGACACCCAGCTCTATCTGATGCTGGGCGGCCAGTCGGACTCTGCCCCGGATGACCTGCATCGGGCATTACAGGCTGTGGCTGGGTGGCTCAGACTGAGCCGGTTGAAACTAAACCCAGCAAAGACAGAGGTCCTGGGCGTGAGCCGGATTGGCTCAGGGTTGGGGCTCCCTCTCCCGACCTTTGATTGGGGTGCCTTTGGTACCAGCGTCAGAGGTTAGGAGTTTGGGTATGTGCCTGGACTCCTCTTTAATGAAAAGCCTTTTATCATCTTCGGCTGACTCGGCAGTTGGTCCCCTACCTTAGCCATGAGGACCTGGCCACGGTGACCCATGCGACAGTTACCTTAAGGCTAGACTACTGTAACACTCTCTACATGGGGCTGCCTTTGTCGCAAATCTGGAAGCTGCAGCTAGTGCAGAATGCAGCAGCCAGGTTGTTGATGTGTCTCTCAAGGAGGGACCACATTCAGCCTATGCTGAAAGCGCTGCACTGGCTGCCAATAGCGTACTGGATTCACTTCAAAGTGCTGGTTCTTACCTTTAAAGCCCTTTATTCCCCCAAGGGCACTATGGTCGGGGAGTCGTCATTTCCTGGAAATTCCAGGCCCCAAGGATATTAAATTTGCGGTGACCAGAGCCAGGGCATTTTCGGTGGTGGCTCCTACCTGGTGGAAGGAGCTCCCGGAGGAGATCCAGGCCCTGTGGGATCTTTCTCAGTTCCGCAGGGCCTGCAAGACGGAGCTCTTCCACCAGGCTTTCGAGTAGGAGCCGCCGCCACTATTACTCCATCATTGCCATCTATGCACCGTCGCGCCATCACCACGACTATCTGGCCCCTTTGGGGGTGCAAGGTGCCCCTGGCAGGAAAAGGATGATAGATTTCGGGAAAGCTACCATTGGGTTTAAGATCTACCCCATCTTGTGACAAATGGAGCACTGTGATTTTGTTACTGTATTTTACTGTTGTATATTATGTGCTTTTATTGTTTTAATCCTGGCACTTTGTGCCCTTGATAGCGCCCTGAGCCTTCGGGGTAGGGCGGGATACAATTCTCAAGATAAATAAATAAAAATAAAAGTGCATGGGGCACCCAATGAATTCTTGGGAAATAGGTTCAGAACAGACAAAAGGAAATACTTCTTTACTCAGTGAGTAACTAAACTGTGGAATTCACTGCCAGTGGAGGTACTGATGGCCATAAGCACAGGTGGCTTTAAAAGGGGTCTAGACATAGTCATGGAGAGGTCCATCAATAGCTAATAGCCATAGTGACTGAAGGGAGCCTCCATATCCAGAGGCAGCAAACCTCTGAATACCAGTGCTGGGAGGCAGCAGGAGGAGAGGGCATTAGCCTTTATGCTCTGTTTGCCCTTCAGGGTGGCTGGTTGGCTGCTGTGTGAAACTAAATACTGGACTAGATGGACGCTTTATCTGATCCAGCAGACTTATCTTATATTCTTATGTTCTTCTTTGCTGTTCATAGGATTTTTAGGTGAGTAGCATTGCTAAAAGCTGAAAGTTTAATACCAAACTTACTTATGTAGGGGATACAGATCTTGTGCCACTTGGATGTCTCTCAACCACAGGATTACTATGAGGAAGAAAGTTTCCTTGGAGGAGGAGCAGGATAAGAATATAACAAACAGATCGAATTGCTTGCTAAAAAACTTGCAAATGGAAAATGGAAATTGAAATAAAGAATAATAGTGGCAGTTTTCCATCACTGAAAATAAAGGGACTGTTCAACTGTTACATCTTGCAGGGAACTCTGAGTTTTGGGTGAGCTTGTGCTATGTAGGTACAAGGGAAAGGGCAGTGGCTTAGTACCAGAGCATCTCCTTTGAATGTAGAAGTGTCCAGGTTCAATCCATGGCATCTCCAGTTTAAAAGGATCAAGTAATATAGAATCATAGAATGTTAGAGTTGGAAGGGATCTTGCAGGTCATCTAGTCCAACCCCCTGCACTCTGCAGGAACATAGCTTGAAAGATAGCTTTACATACCTACAACGTACCATAAGATGGTCGTCCAGCCTCCACTTGAAAATGTCCAGTGAAGGAGCCTCCACCACCTCCCGAGGCAGTCTGTTCCACTGCTCAACCACTCCTACAGTTAGGAAGTTTCTCCTGATATTTAGACGGTAACGACTCCCTTGTAATTTCCACCCATTAGATCTAGTCTTGCAATCCAGAGCAAGAGAGAATAGATCCGCTCCATCTTCTACAAGACAGCCCTTCAAATACTTGAAGACTGCAATCATGTCCCCTCTAAGCCTTCTCTTTCCCAGGCTAAACATACCCAACTCTTTCAGCCTTTCCTCATAAGACTTGGATTCCAACCCTCTCACCATCCTGGTTTCCCTGGCAGATGATGTTAAAGCTCCCAACTGCAAACCTGGAGAGTTGCTGCCAGTCTGAGTAGGTAATATTGACTTTGATAGACCAACTGTTTGACTCAGTATAAAGCAGCTTCATTGTTCACTCACTTAAGGAAGAAAGTAATGAGTGAATGGGGTTGAACCACACAGTGTTGATTTTGTGTCTCCTTGGACCCCAGAGAAAAGGTTGTCGGTGGGATTTAGGGTTGGCATCTGATCAGAATTTTTTTTTTAACCTGATCTGCTTTTGTGACGTCAACAGAAGTGCAGTGTGGACTTCCGGTGATGGCGGTGCGCTAGAGCAGACTCACCTCCCGGACCTCCCGGGGGTGAAGCTGTGCTCCAGCCAAAGGAGGGGGTGCACAGGTTCGTCACACACCCCCAGAGACCCGGTTGAAGGGACTCTGGCCATGGAACTTCTGAGAGATCACCTCTTCGATGGCGGAATGCCGGAGAATTGAGGCGTCTCTCCATTCCGACGGTTCTCTGTGCTGAGAGACCGAATGGACTTAAGCAACGCTAACCGGGGCAAGTGCAGGAGATCGAGCGTTTAAAACCGAAAGTAAACAAGGTCTGAGGACCGCTTATGAACATGAGTCATTTAAGCGTTGATTAAAGAGACAAGAAAGCTCCCCACTCTAACTATGCAATAGAGAACTAGGCGAGCGGGGGAGGGGTGCCTCCCGAGCACATGAACATTTGAGCGAATAAGGGGGGGAGCGGAAGAATAAGCAGTTAAAACTGTTAAGAAGTACTTACCAAGGAGTGTTCAAGCGTTAAAGCGCATATTTAGAAACTTTCAAAAAAATTGTGAAAGTAAACAACCCAAAAAACATGGCGGGGAAGAGGGCAGAAAAGGAGAAACTTTTGAAAGCAAAAGGAATTGAGAGCCCAAAACCAGAAGGAACCAACGAGCTGGCAAAGACTTTGGCAGAATCCATGCACCCTCTAATGGACCAGCTGAATAACTTCAAGGAACAGATGACCAAAGGGACTCAATGTATCACCGCTCAGCAAGACCAGATAAACGAGACTCTGAAAATGATGAATCAAACAGCTGAGAAGGTGAATGAAGTGGATGCCACTGCACAATAGGTGAAGAAGAAAGTGAAACAACTGGAAAGGAAGCAAGTCTCCACAGAAGATGAACTGCTGCAATTACAAATGGAAAAGGCTAATATGATCCTTTGCTTCCAGGGCATGCCAGAGACTAAGGGTGAGAATCTAAAGGAAACAATGAGTGAAATACTGGCCCCAGTGACAGAGATGACGGCAGAACAGCTGATAAGCGATATGGATGTGGCCTACAGGTCATATTCAGGATATATAAAGAAAAATAATCTGCCTGGAGAAATTGTCGTAAGATTCTCGAAGAGGCATGTGAGGGATGCAATCCTGAAAGCAGTATCTGGAGTACCCCTGAAAGTGGGGGGAAATGTCATCAAAGATATTCCATTTGAAATAAGGCAAAGGAGAAAGAAATACAAAGATCTTATTCTCTTTCTTCAGACAAATTCAATTGGATACAGATGGCTAACTCCAGAAGACGTCACCTTCAAAATCAAGGATAAAAAAGAAAAGATTGACTTTGTTCTGAAAGCTCGGGAATTTTTAAGAGTCCAGTTGGGAGGGCCAGAGGAGGAAGAAAAAGAAGGAGAAGACAGTAAGTCCAGTGGTGAGCTGGACTCGGACTCTTCCAGAAAGGACTCTCTTTCAGAGGAAGGGGCAGTGGCTCCTAAAAGTCCTTATAAGTTGCGGAAGAGACGGGGCAAGGAGAAGTGAAGGCTGAAGGACTCTGATATGTGCCTTTAAAAAATGTTGAATTGAGATGCTTGGGGGTATTTCTTAATAACAGTTGAATTTAAGAATTTAAAAAGACAATTATATATCTGACTCAGTTTGTAAGGGGATTAGTGGAATTAAGAATTGATGTTTGTGTAAGCTGATTAGAAGATCTCCTCTCTTGGGTTTTTAGGTATTAGTGGATATCTTTACTTTGTCCTTAGATGTAGTCCCTTATCCTATTTCTGTTGTAGTTTGTAGTGTTTACAAAAATACAATTTAAAAAATCCCCTTCGGGGGGCTCAAAAAAAAAGAAGTGCAATGTGGCAAAATAATCAGGTGAAGCTTTTTGTGGCATGGAGATCAGCATAGGGACCTGTTAATATCTGAAGATCAAAATGATATTAAAAGTAAAGGAAAAGGAGTCAGTAAAAAAAGTTGATACCTCTAAGGAGATATCATGTTCAACAGCCCAGATCAGGCAGATGAATCTGTCAGACTCGAAGTTCTACCCAGAAAGAATCTGCTGATTAATAAATCAAGATTTGTCACTGTGTTCAACCACTTCTCATTAACAAAAGATTCCAGTGTGTAAGATCACAGAGAAGAAATCTCTAAAGCTCATCTTGGATTATGTCTCATTAGAAACACTGATCCAAGTATAGCTCAAGGATACTTTTAAAAGGCATGTTTAATTCTCTTGCATCTGGATCAACAGTTCATTATTCCATAGTCAGAGCACTTCTTTGAGTGTTACAATAGCTGTCAATCTCAGCCTCCTTCAGTTATCGCCTGCTTCATGGCCCTGATCAGGGCAGAAAGGTGGAGTATTATTAGTAGTGTTATCAGTGTTGTTGTGGCAAAAATATTGTTTTATGCTTGTTCAGAAATATGTCACCTGCTCAAAGCTTACAAGGTAAAATCAGTACAATAACAAAACCATAAAACTACAAGCATAAAAATTATCAGTATTAAAGCCAGCAATCAAACAATCAAGGAGCCCACTGTAGACATAAACATTGCCTAAAAACAGTATTCAGCAACATAAAATAATATTCACAAAATAGCCCTCAGACTAAAAGCAGGCAGTAAAAAATGACAGCTAAAAGATGGAACCATTCAATTAAAAGTCTATACAAAAAAGAAATGTTTTGGCAACCCCAGTCTTAAGGAGGGTTTTTATGCTTGCAAGGTTCAACCTTTTCCCCTCAGTAGTGGTCTCAGGTAGATACAGGGGTGTTCTGTACAGGGATAGACTTTGTAACTGTAATCTTGGGGAACCTGACTGTATTACCCATATCCTTCTCCGCTGTTCCAAATACTCCGTTATGCGCAATAACTTGATTCGCCCTTTTCTCCCTTTGCAGAGAGATTTTCTGGACAGGGATTTTAATTTTTTTAGCAGACCAGAGCCCAGCAATAACACTATCTGTCGCTGAATTTTTGACCTACGTATGGAAATCAAGAGTAATACTCTGTAATTCTTGTAAATCATGTTAGGATTGTCTTGTATTTTGGAATATCGGGAATATTGGTTGATGTTGTTCTTGTACTACCCCTTAAACTTTTCCTTGCCTGGTTTACTTATGTTATTCCAATAAAGGTTTCTGTTCTGTTCAATCTCATTTTGGTTATTGGAATGATAAATTGAGAAATTGTCCAACATGAAAAGATCCCATACTTTATACCACCACTGAGTTATATTTGGCACCTTAGTATCTTTCCAATACATTGCAATTAGAATTTTAGCTGCTGTGGAAAGAATACTAATTAATTTTTTGACTTTTCCAGAAGGACCATCAGAGGGCCACAAACCGAGGAGAAGAACAGCCGGTGAAAAAGGTAAATTATAGTTCGTTAGTCTGTGAATGCAGTCTGTTACTTGAAGCCAAAAGTTTTGAATAACTTTGCAAGACCACCAATTATGAAAGTAAGTTGCTTTAGATCCGCACTGTTTCCAGCACTGCGGCGACATGGTGGGTATCAAATGAGCTAGTTTAGTTGGTGTTAAGTACCATCTCAACAGGACCTTCATATTTGTCTCTATAATATATAAGGATTTTGACGATGAGTTCTGATTTTGCCAGATTTCGTTCCATTGATCCTCAGAAATCTGGCACTGAAGATCTTTTGACCAAGCTTCTTGATAGTTCAGATTGCTGTTGTGATGGTTGTTATTTAAAATTTTATAAATTCTTGATATGAGAAACAACATTAGTAGTCACTTCTCCATGATTCGTAGATGGATTCTAAATGCAGAGCTTACAAACAGCAATAGATGGAAGCTGGCATATATCATAACTTTCTGATACCCACTAAGAACCATTCATTAACTGCAGTTTGAGACCCACATAAATCAACAGGTTCCTATGGCCTGATTGTCTGATATCGGAGGTACAAGTATCATACCTGTCTTTTCCCCCCACGAATTGCAGCTTTAGAGGGGCAATTTAAATTGTTGGAGAGACGTGAAGGAAATTATTACACATTTTCTTTCTCTTTGGGGTGCAGCTGTCTACCAGTAGTCCCAGGTTCAATCCCTGGCATCTCTAGTTAAAAGGATCAGATAACAGGTGACATGAAAGACCTCTCCCCAAGCCCTGGGAGCACCACAGCCCATCAGGGCTAAACTAGTCATGACTTTTTAAACAAGCTGGGTTCTGTTGACCCCACTCCCAACCCTCGAAGTCAGATGGCAGCCAAGGCTCCCTCCAAACTGTGGAGTCTTGTGAGCAGAAATTCTACTTTGTGAGCTCCTGGCATTAAAGTTGTGAGCCAGCAATTTGGCTCCTACATAAATTAGCTTACTTTGGAGCCCTCCTTCCTGAGCTAAGACAAAAACGGGTGAGCTGTAGGCTAAAAAACTGTGAGCTAGCTCACACTAACTCAGCTTAGAGGGAACACTGATGGCATCACAGGATCAGGACTGTGGCACAGGGGAGAAAAAGGGGCTTTAGCCTTCTCCTTGTACCATTTTGCTAACCAAAACAGACGCAGGGTGGCACTATTTGGCCCATTGTGGGGCTGCATGTCTATTTTGGCCATCAGAGTAGACAATACTTGGTAAACCAATGGTCTGACTCTGTATAAGATAACTTCATGTGTTCAACCATTCCTCAGTCTTACAGTTTTGGAACTTTGTGCCTATACATATTTAATCAGGTTTCAGTGAGTTCAATGAGACTTTTATTCTCAGTCTATAGGATTAGAACAAGGTTTGAGTCCAGTGGGGGCACCTGTAAGACCAACAAAGTTGTATTCTGGGTATAGGCTTTCATGTGCATGCACACTTCTTCAGATACATACCTGTATATACCTATGTATCTGAAGAAGTGTGTGCACACACAAAAGCTTACACGCAGAATAAAACTTTATTGGTCTTAAAGGTGCCACGGGACTCAAACTTTGTTCTGCTGCTTCAGACCAACATGCCTACCCACCTGTGTATAGGACTGCAGTGTTAGTAATTTCATGAACAGCAGTGAAATACAGGAGCCACAGAAGGGAACAAATGAAATTTGCAATACACTGTCTGATGTCTTGTACATTAGGTTCCACAGAGAACAAGCCTTGATTTTTTTAAAAAGCAGCCAATCATCCCCAGACAGCTGCTTTGGTTATCATTGTAAAGCATCTAGTATCCTGCTG